>NC_092295.1:11683484-11958484 GCF_036320965.1 Panulirus ornatus
ATAAATCCCTTAAGTTAGCAAAGAAATCATTTTATAGAGTTGAGCCCAAACCTCCCATTGACACCAAGGATCTTTTAGTTCTCCCATTTAATAATAATTTCACTTTACTTCCCATGTTGCTTAAATCCTTTAATGTAAATGTTGCCTTCAGCAACAATAATACTATAAAGAGTATCATAATCAGGAATTCACCAGAAAATTCTCTTGGATGCATCTATAAAGTGCCATGTGGAGATTGTGATAAATTCAATGTTGGTCAGACTGGTAAGGATCTTTCTGTTAGACTTAAGCAATATAAATATAGCATAAGAACGGGAAAAGAATCAAATGCCTAGTTAAATCACGTCAAAATCTATGATCATTGTATTGACTGGAGTAATGTCATCTCAGTTATTATCTCTAACTCTACTACCACGAGAAATATCATTGAATCTTCTGTTATTGAGTATACAAAGAATTATCATCTTAGTATTAGTGATGGTTTATACAAATCAGATAACTTTATTGTTGATAAAATTTGTAAAATGATAAGTTTATGAACGCTCGTTGTATGTCTTGGACAATCGCATGGCGACCTAGCTTCGTCTCTTCGATGTATATCAACTGACTTATATTTCTCCCTTGTGTCTCTCTTGATGATGTGATTATTACACGAAAGTGCTCTTGGGAACTTATCGTGTTTCATATGAAGGTGCGCGTTTCTATGCACTATGTTCGTATTCATATACCTCCGTGTTGTACAGTTAGGTTCGGTCAAATGCTATCTGATGGCTATGTGCTCCTGTTGGGAAAGACCGGTGTAGACCCCGTTGCTCACCAACGTGAGACGAAGGGTATTCGAGCATATAGTATTCGAATAGTTATTTCCTATTAGCCAGGTCCATAGCCTAGCGGTTAGCATTCCCGCCTCTTGCGCAGGGGTCCCGTGTTCGATCCTGGCTGTTGGAGGTTTGTATGACATATATACATATATACATTTTCGACATTTCCCGCGCAAGCGGGAAATATATAGCGTCAATAGCAGAGTATTGAGCCTTACAGGGGAAATCTTCATTTGGCCCCTTTCTCTGCTCCTTCTTTTGGAAAAGAGAAAACTGGAGGGGAGGATATATAAGGTAATAAGGTGGCCTCACTGAGGGTTTCATTGCCCGTGTCGTCTCAACTTACAGAAATGTATATATGTATCAAAATTCGAGATGTCACTGGTGATTTCTCAGCCACATTTTGCCGTGGTAGAGTCGTGTTACTAACGTACTTCGAGGGTTGAGTCTTACAATATTTTCGTCCTTTCGCGCGAAAAATGGTACACATCTTCCCTAATGAGACATATAATCCAGGCCAACAAGAAACATAATCCATACTACGCGGAAAATATATGCGTATGAGAAAACATTCTAGCATGAGAGAGAGAGAGAGAGAGAGAGAGAGAGAGAGAGAGAGAGAGAGAGAGAGAGAGAGAGAGAGAGAGAGAGAGAGAGAGAGAGAGAGAGAGAGAGAGAGAGAGAGACCCAGTAATTCTTTTACATATCGAGAGCCAGAACTGAATAAGGACCCGCTGAGGTTTGACTTCTGTGCAGTTAGTCCTGCAACATAACTTGATTTAAATATATCAGTCATCAGCCCGACATATACGTGTAAATAACAGCACTGTTGTAGTTTTTCTGTTATTCAGCTTATCACCGTTTTTGACGAACATGTTTCTCAGGAGACTTCATAAATTCAGGTGTGATTATGTATTCCTAGCTCTAGTATGACTAAAGCTGAAATGTACCGTACCTCGTAATTGTTATAGAATTTTCGCTCATTGTGCACAACTTACCTTTATATATAGACTGACCACACTCACTGGTGCTACAGCTGACCATGCGCCTCATGCTCGCAGGCAACTTGGTTTGAACAGAGAATCATTGTTATTATTGCAGGTTCACATCCCTTGTCAACTGCAACATAACTTTGTCAAGGAAAGCTTGACAATGAGGATATATGTGTCAGAGCTGGAGGGAATGAGGAGAAGTGGGACACCAAATTGGAGGTGGAAGGATAGAGTGAAAAAGATTTTGAGTGATCGGGGCCTGAAAATGCAGGAGGGTGAAAGGCGTGCAAGGAATAGAGTGAATTAGAACGATGTAGTATACCAGGGTCGACGTGCTGACAATGGATTGAATCAGAGCATGTAAAGCGTCCAGGGTAAACCACGGAAAATTTTCTTGGGCCTGGATGGGGAAAGGGAGATGTGATTTCGGTGCATTATACTTGACAGCTGTAGACTGAGTGTCAACGAATGTGGCATTTGTTGTCTTTCCCTAGCGCTACCTTGAGCGACTGCGGGGAGAGGGGGAGGGGAGGGGTGTCATTTCATGTGTGGTGGGGTGGAGACGGGAATGAATGAAGGCAGCAAGTATAAATCATTTACATGTGTATATATGCATCTCTCTCTCTCTCTCTCTCTCTCTCTCTCTCTCTCTCTCTCTCTCTCTCTCTCTCTCTCTCTCTCTCTCTCTCTTCTCTCTCTCTGTATATGTATATTTTTTTTTTTATGCTTTGTCGCTGTCTCCCGCGTTTGCGAGGTAGCGCAATGAAACAGACGAAAGAAATGGCCCAACCCACCCCATACACATGTATATACATACACGTCCACACACGCAAATATACATACCTACACAGCTTTCCATTGTTTACCCCAGACGCTTCACATGCCCTGATTCAATCCACTGACAGCACGTCAACCCCGGTATACCACATCGATCCAATTCACTCCATTCCTTGCCCTCCGTTCACCCTCCTGCATGTTCAGGCCCCGATCACACAAAAACCTTTTTCACTCCATCTTTCCACCTATATATATTATAAATATTATATAATATTATTTTATTTTTTATATTTATATTATATATTATATATATTATATATATATATATATTTTGGGGTGTGTATATATATGGGGTATATATGTTAATATGAAAAGGCTTTTATGTTTAGGGGTTGATAGGATGTTTCTCGGGAAGGTATTAAGAAATATTGTGTGGGAGGAAGTTGTTAGAAGCAGTGAAAAGTTTTTTCGAGGAATAAGGCATTTTGTACTGTTGGAAGGGGGAAAAGTAAATTGGTTCTAAAGGAAAAATTTTGGTTGGCGGCAGGAGTGTTTTGGAGTCTCCATGGTTGTTTAATTTTTTTTTGGGAAAAGGGGTTGTTAGGGATGTAAATTAAAAGATTTTTGGAAAAGAGGGGCAAGTAGGCGTCTTTTTGGGGGATGAGAGAGCTTGGGTGGGGGTTTCGGTGTTTTTTCGCTGATGACACAGCGCTGGGGGGTTTCATTCATGTGAGAAATGAGAAGTGGGGGATTTGGTTTAAAAACCACATAAACAAAACCCTTTTCAGAAAGGACCTACAGTGATTTAGTCGGCCCCCATCACATAAAAAAAAATTGTAAAAAAGGGTTTTAGTTTCTTTTTTTAAGCCATTTAGTGGGGAAAGGGTTTTATCAAATTTAATATCATGAAAAATTTGGTTTTGGGCAAAAAAGCTAAACAATTCAATTTTTAATTTTTGGTTTAAAAAACTAGTTAGCTTTGATGTTTCCTCCTTTTCACAAAAGGGTTCCAGTTGATGCCTTTTAGAACATTTATTTGATGTTTGGGAAAGATTTTCATTTACCTTGTTTCAAAGTCGTTTTCATTGAACTTTTAAAATTTTTGTATAAAAGACTGTGTTTTTTCCCAATTTTAGTGGGCTTATTAGGGTAAAAAAAATTGGGTTTTTGGCAATGGGTAATCCCCTTTCACCCGTTTCTAAGTAAACCCTTTTTATGGAAAATTTTTTTAAACAAAAATTTTAAAGATTAAATTTTTCCTTTCCCAATTTCAATCGGTTTAGGTTGTAGATGATGTTTTTTGTGCTTGGGCCCAAAAATGAAAAAATTTACAAAAAAATTTTTCCCCTTACTGTTTGAAAAAAGAAAAATACTGTATGTTACCCTTTTTAGATTGCATTGTCCATTTGGCAAAAGGAAAAAAGTTTAAGGTTTTAAAAATATCCCGGGAAAAACCCCTTTAAAGTATGCTAAAATATCTATTGTTACTCATCTCAACATGGGCAGAGTTAATTTTTCATCATTTCAAATTTTGTTCCCTTTGGGAAAATTTCGTATTTGTGTCCCAGGTTTTTTTGATGATGAGGGGTTTAGAAGATATATTCTATTTGGGTCTATGTTAAAAATTTCCCTAGATCTTTCAAAGATAAATCCCCTTTAAATTAGGGAAAAAAATCATTTTATAGGGGTTGAGCCCAAAAAACCCCCCATTTTACACCAAGGTCTTTTAGTTCTCCCCTTTAATATAAAAATTTTACTTTATTCCCTTTTTTGCTTAAATCCTTTAAGGGAAATGTTTTCCCTTTTTGCAACAATTTAATTTCTATAAAGAGTTTTCATAATCAGGAAATTTACCGAAAATTTTCTTTTGGGTGCTTTTATAAAAATGCCATGTGGAGATTGTGTTTTTTTCAATTTTTGGTCCGACTGGGAAGGGGTCTTTTTGTTAGACTTAAGCAATATTTAAAAATAGCAAAAAGAACGGGGAAAAAATCAAATGCCTTTGTTAAATCCGTCCAAAAAATTTTGATCATTGGGATTTTATGGAGTAATGATCTCAGTTATTTTTTCTCTAAATCTACTACCCCGAGAAATATATTGAAACTTCTGTTATTGGGTATACAAAAAAATTTCATTTTGTATTGTGATGGTTTTACAAATCAGAAAACTTTATTTTTGAAAAAAATTTGTAAAAGTTTTAATTTTTATAAAACGCTCTTTGGTATTTTCTTGGAAAATTTCGCATGGGGGCCCCTAGCTTCGTTCTTCGATGTATATCAACGGGAATTTATATTTTCCCTTGTGTCTCTCTTGATGATGTGATATTACACAAAAGTGTTTCTTGGGAACTTAATCGTGTTTCATAGGGAAGGTGCGCGTTTTTGAACTATTTTCGTTTAAATATCCCTCGTGTTGTCAGTTGGGGTTCGGTAAAAATGCTTTCTGATGGCTATGGGGCTTTTGGGGAAAAAGCCCGGGTTTGTAGACCCGTTGCTCCCCAAGTGGGGACAAAGGGTATTCGAGCATATAGTATTCGAATAGTTTTTTCCCTATTAGCCAGGATCCCTAGCGGTTTGCATTCCCCCCTTTGCGCCCGGGGGTCCCGTGTTCGATTGGTGTTTTGGGGTTTGGTATGACATATTAAAAATATCATTTTCGACATTTCCCCCGGGGGAAACGGGAAAATTTTTAGCCAAAAGAGATTTTTGAGCCCTTTAAAAAAGGAAAAACTTTTAATTTTTGGGCCCCCTTTTTCTGCTCCTTTTTGGAAAAAGAGAAAAAAAATGGGGGGAGGATATATAAAAGGGAATTTAAAGGGGGCCTCACGGGGGGTTTCATTGCCCCGGGGCGTTAACTTACAAAAATGTAAAATTATGTTCAAAATTTTGAGATGTCACTGGTGATTTTTTTTGCCCCATTTTTCCTTTTAAAGTGTGTTACTTAAAAGTATTCGGGGTTGGGGTTTCAATTTTTTTCGTCCTTTCGGGGCGAAAAAAAGGTACACATTTTTCCCTAAAGAGACTTTTAAAAAAAAGGCCAAAAAGAAACATAAACCATTATACGCGGAAAAAAATATGCGTATGAGAAAACATTCTAGCATGGAGAGAGGAGAGAGAGGGGAGAGGGAGGGAGAGAGGGGAAGAGGAGAGAAGTTTAGAGGGGGGAGAGAGGAAAGAAGGGAAAACCGGGGGGGGGGAGGAGAGAGAGGACCCCGTAATTCCTTTTTAAAAATCGAGAGCCCCGAACGAATAAGGACCGGGTGAGGTTTGATTCTGTGGGAGTTTGTCCTGCAATAACTTGATTTAAATATTCCCGTCATCAGCCCCACATATTTCGTGTAAAAAACAGCACTGTTGTAGTTTTTCTGTTATTCAGTTTTCACCGTTTTTTTCCCAAAATGTTTTCAGGGGAAAAATTTTAAATTATTGTGATTATGAATTTCCCAGCTTTGTTTGAATAAAATGAAATGTCCGTACCTCGTAAATTTTTTATGGGAAATTTTTGCTATTTGTGCACAATTCCTTTATAATAGTTTACCACACTTACTGTGCAAAAGCTGACCATTTCGCCCCCCCATGCTCGCAGGCAACTTTGGTTTTAACAGAGAATCATTTTTTTATTGCAGGTTAAATCCCCTTTTCAACGCAAAATTCTTTTCAAGGGGGAAGCTTGACAATGAAAGGATTTTTGTGTCGAGCTGGAGGGAATTTAGGAGAAGTGGGCCCCCAAATTGGAGGTGGGAAAGGGTAGGTGAAAAAGATTTTGGGGTGATCGGGGCCTGAAAATGCAGGAGGGTGAAAGGCGGGCAGGAAAAAGAAGGGGAAATTTGAACGTTTTTAGTATACCCCCGGGGGCGAACGTGCTGAAATGGATTGAATCCGAGCATGTTAAAACGGGCCAGGGGGAAAACCCGGAAAATTTTTTGGGGCTGGTGGGGAAAAGGGAGTGTGATTTTGGTTTTATTTTACCTTTACCTGGAAGGGGTGGTGTCAACGAAGTTTCATTTGTTGTCTTTCCTTTGCGCTACCCTTTAAACGACTGCGGGGGGAGGGGGGGGGGGGGGGGTTTTTGTCATTTTTATGTGTGGGGGGTGGGGACGGGGGTGAAAGAAGGCAGCAAGTTTTAAAAAATTTTTCATGTGTTTTATATGGATCCCCTCTCTCTCTCTCTTTTTTCTCTCTCTTTTTTTTCTCTCTCTCCTCTCTCTCCTCTCTATCTCTTTTTTTTTTTGCTTTGTCGCTGTCTCCCGCGTTTGCGAGGTAGCGCAAAAAACAGCGAAAGAAAGGCCCAACCCCCCCTACACATGTTGATTTAAATTCCACTGAACAGCACGTCAACCCCGGTATTACCAAAATCGCTCCAATTCCCTCTATTCTTTGCCCTCCTTTCACCCTCCTGCATGTTCAGCCCCGATCACACAGAATCTTTTTCACTCCATCTTTCCACCCCCAAATTTGGTCTCCCTTTTTCCCCCTCGCTCCTCCACCTCCACAACATATATCCTCTGGTCAATCTTTCCTCACTCATTCTCTCCATGTGACCAAACCATTTCAAAACACCCTCTTCTGCTCTCTCAACCACGCTCTTTTATTTCCACAAAACTCTTTACCCTTACGTTACTTACTCGATCAAACCACCTCACACCACACATTGTCCTCAAACATCTCATTTCAGCATCATCCATCCTCCTGCGCACAACTCTACCATAGCCCAGCCTCGCAACCTTACAATTGTTGGAACCACTATTCCTTCAAACTTTACCCATTTTTGCTTTCCGAGATAATGTTCTCGCTTCCACACATTCTTCAAGGCTCCCAAATTTTCGCCCCCTCCCCCACCCTATGATCCACTTCCGCTTCCATGGTTCCATCCGCTGCCAGATCCACTCCAGATATCTAAAACACTTCACTTCTCCAGTTTTTCTCCATTAAAACCCACCTCCCAATTAAATTTGACCCTCAAACTACTGTACCTAATAACCTTGCTCTTATTCACATTAACTCTTAACTTTCTTCTTTCACACACTTTACCAAACTCAGTCACCAGTTCTGCAGTTTTCACTTGAATCAGCCCCCAGCGCTGTATCATCAGCGAACAACAACGACTCACTTCTCAAGCTTTCTCATCCCAACAGACATCATACTTGCCCTTTTTCCCAAACTCTTGCATTCCACCCCCTAACAACCCCATCCATAAACAAACTAAACAAACCATGGAGACATCACACACCCTGCCGCAAACCTACATTCACTGAGAACCAATTACTTTCCTCTCTTCCTACACGTACACATGCCTTCATCCTCGACAAAAACTTTTCACTGCTTCTAACAACTTTCCTCCCACACCATATATTCTTAATACCTTCCACAGAGCATTTCTATCAACTCTATCATATGCCTTCTCCAGATCCATAAATGCTACATACAAATCATTTGCTTTTCTAAGTATTTTTCACATACATTCTTCAAAGCAAACACCTGATCCACACATCCTCTACCACTTCTGAAACCACACTGCTCTTCCCCAATCTGATGCTCTGTACATGCCTTCACCCTCTCAATCAATACCCTCCCATATAATTTACCAGGAATACTCAACAAACTTATACCTCTGTAATTTGAGCACCCACTCTTATCCCCTTTGCCTTTGTACAATGGCACTATGCACGCATTCCGCCAATCCTCAGGCACCTCACCATGAGTCATACATACATTAAATAACCTTACCAACCAGTCAACAATACAGTCACCCCCTTTTTTAATAAATTCCACTGCAATACCATCCAAACCTGCTGCCTTGCCGGCTTTCATCACCGCAAAGCTTTTACTACCTCTTCTCTGTTTACCAACTCATTTTCCCTAACCCTCTCACTTTGCTCACCACCTCGACCAAAACACCCTATATCTGCCACTCCATCATCAAACACACTCAACAAACCTTCAAAATACTCACTCCATCTCCTTCTCATATCACCACTACTTGTTATCACCTCCCCATTTGCGCCCTTCACTGAAGTTCCATTTGCTCCCTTGTCTTACGCACTTTATTTACCTCCTTACAGAACATCTTTTTATTCTCCCTAAATTTAATGATACTCTCTCACCCCAACTCTCATTTGCCCTTTTTTTCACCTCTTGCACCTTTCTCTTGACCTCCTGTCTCTTTCTTTTATACGTCTCCCACTCAATTTCATTTTTTCCCTGCAAAAATCGTCCAAATGCCTCTCTCTTCTCTTTCACTAATACTCTTACTTCTTCATCCCACCACTCACTACCCTTTCTAATCAACCCACCTCCACTCTTCTCATGCCACAAGCATCTTTTGCGCAATCCATCACTGATTCCCTAAATACATCCCATTCCTCCCCACTCCCCTTACTTCCATTGTTCTCACCTTTTCCATTCTGTACTCAGTCTCTCCTGGTACTTCCTCACACAAGTCTCCTTCCAAGCTCACTTACTCTCACACCCTCTTCACCCAACATTCATCTTCCTTTCTGAAAACCCATACAAATCTTCACCTTAGCCTCCACAAGATAATGATCAGACATCCCTCCAGTTGCACCTCTCAGCACATTAACATCGCAAAGTGCGAGGGTTAGGGAAAATGAGTTGGTAAACAGAGAAGAGTAGTAAAAGCTTTGCGAAGATGAAAGCCGGCAAGGCAGCAGGTTTGGATGGTATTGCAGTGGAATTTATTAAAAAAGGGGGTGATTGTATTGTTGACTGGTTTGGTAAGGTTATTTAATGTGTTATTTAAGGTTATTTAAGGTTATTTAATTACTCATGATGAGGTGCCTGAGGGATTGGCGGAATGCGTGCATAGTGCCATTGTACAAAGGCAAGGGGATAAGAGTGAGTGCTTCAAATTTACAGAGGTATAAGTTTTTTGAGTATTCCTGGCAAATTACTATGGGAGGGTATTGATTGAGAGGGTGTAAGGCATGTACAGAACATCAGATTGGGGAAGAGCAAGTTGTGGTTTCAGAAGTGGTAGAGGATGTGTTGATCTGCTGTTTGCTTTGATGAATGTATGTGAGAAATACTTGAAAAGGAAATGGATTTGTATGTAGCATTTATGGATCTGGAGAAGGCATATTGATAGAGTTGATAGAGATGCTCTGTGTAAGGATTAAGAATATATGGTGTGAGAGGCAATTGTTAGAAGCAGTGAAAAGTTTTTTCGAGGATGTAAGGCATTGTACGTGTGGAAGAGAGGAAAGTGATTGGTTCTCAGTGAATGTAGGTTTGCGGCAGGGGTGTGTGATGTCTCCATGGTGTTTAATTTGTTTATGGAGGGGGTTGTTAGGGAGGTGAATGCAAGAGTTTTGGAAGAGGGGCAAGTATGAAGTCTGTTGGGGTGAGAGAGCTTTGGAAGTGGAGTTGTGTTTTCGCTGATGATACAGCGCTGGTGGCCTGATTCATGTGAGAAACTGCAGAAGCTGGTGACTGAGTTTGGTAAAAGTGTGTGAAAGAAGAAAGTTAAGAGTATATGTGAATAAGAGCAAGGTTATTAGGTACAGTAGGGTTGAGGGTCAATTCAATTGGGATGTGAGTTTGAATGGAGAAAAACTGGAGGAAGTGAAGTGTTTTAGATATCTGGGAGTGGATCTGGCAGCGGATGGAACCATGGAAGCGGAAGTGGATCATAGGGTGGGGGAGGGGGCGAAAATTCTGGGAGCCTTGAAGAATGTGTGGAAGTCGAGAACATTATCTCGGAAAGCAAAAATGGGTATGTTTGAAGGAATAGTGGTTCCAACAATGTTGTATGGTTGCGAGGCGTGGACTATGGATAGAGTTGTGCGCAGGAGGATGGATGTGCTGGAAATGAGATGTTTGAGGACAATGTGTGGTGTGAGGTGGTTTGATCGAGTAAGTAACGTAAGGGTAAGAGAGATGTGTGGAAATAAAAAGAGCGTGGTTGAGAGAGCAGAAGAGGGTGTTTTGAAATGGTTTGGTCACAAGGAGAGAATGAGTGAGGAAAGATTGACCAAGAGGATATATGTGTCGGAGGTGGAGGGAACGAGGAGAAGAGGGAGACCAAATTGGAGGTGGAAAGATGGAGTGAAAAAGATTTTGTGTGATCGGGGCCTGAACATGCAGGAGGGTGAAAGGAGGGCAAAGAATAGAGTGAATTGGAGCGATGTGGTTATACCGGGTTGACGTGCTGTCAGTGGATTGAATCAAGGCATGTGTATGGGGGTGGGTTGGGCCATTTCTTTCGTCTGTTTCCTTGCGCTACCTCGCAAACGCGGAGAACGCGACAAAGCAAAAAAAAAAAAAAAAAATATATATATATATATATATATATATATATATATAGATATACAAAGCTCCATCAGCCAGGATCGAACCGGGACCCCTTGTGCAAGAGGCAGGCATGCTAACCGCTAGGCTAAGGGACTGTATAATAGGAAACTACTATTCGAAATACTAAGTACTCGAATACCCTTCGTCTCACTATGCTGAGCAACGGGGTCTATCGGTTGTTTCCGAACAGAACACATAGCCAGCTGAGAGCGTTTTACCGAACCTGACTGTACAACGCGGAGTTTTATATGAATACGAATAAGGTGTATATGAACGCGCACCTTTATATTGTTCTATGAAGGTGCGCGTTCATATACACCTTATTCGTATTCATATAACTCCGCGTTGTACAGTCAGGTTCGGTAAAACGCTCTCAGCTGGCTATGTGTTCTGTTCGGAAACAACCGATAGACCCCGTTGCTCACCATAGTGAGACGAAGGGTATTCGAGTACTTAGTATTTCGAATAGTTGTTTCCTATTATACAGTCCCTTAGGCTAGCGGTTAGCATGCCTGCCTCTTGCACAAGTGGTCCCAGGTTCGATCCTGGCTGATGGAGCTTTGTATGTTCTAATGAAGGTGCGCGTTCATATTACACCTTATTCGTATATATATAATTATATATATATATATATATATTATATATATATATATATATATATATTTTTTTTTTTTTTTTTTTTTTTTTTTTTTTTTATACTTTGTCGCTGTCTCCCGCGTTTGCGAGGTAGCGCAAGGAAACAGACGAAAGAAATGGCCCAACCCCCCCCCCATACACATGTACATACACACGTCCACACACGCAAATATACATACCTACACAGCTTTCCATGGTTTACCCAGACGCTTCACATGCCTTGCTTCAATCCACTGACAGCACGTCAACCCCTGTATACCACATGACTCCAATTCACTCTATTTCTTGCCCTCCTTTCACCCTCCTGCATGTTCAGGCCCCGATCACACAAAATCTTTTTCACTCCATCTTTCCACCTCCAATTTGGTCTCCCCCTTCTCCTCGTTCCCTCCACCTCCGACACATATATCCTCTTGGTCAATCTCTCCTCACTCATTTCTCTCCATGTGCCCAAACCATTTCAGAACACCCTCTTCTGCTCTCTCAACCACGCTCTTTTTATTTCCACACATCTCTCTTACCCTTACGTTACTTACTCGATCAAACCACCTCACACCACACATTGTCCTCAAACATCTCATTTCCAGCACATCCTCCTCCTGCGCACATCTCTATCCATAGCCCACGCCTCGCAACCATACAACATTGTTGGAACCACTATTCCCTCAAACATACCCATTTTTGCTTTCCGAGATAATGTTCTCGACTTCCACACATTTTTCAAGGCTCCCAAAATTTTCGCCCCCTCCCCCATCCTATGATCCACTTCCGCTTCCATGGTTCCATCCGCTGACAGATCCACTCCCAGATATCTAAAACACTTCACTTCCTCCAGTTTTTCTCCATTCAACTCACCTCCCAATTGACTTGACCCTCACCCCTACTGTACCTAATAACCTTGCTCTTATTCACATTTACTCTCAACTTTCTTCTTCCACACACTTTACCAAACTCAGTCACCAGCTTCTGGCAGTTTCTCACATGAATCAGCCACCAGCGCTGTATCATCAGCGAACAACAACTGACTCACTTCCCAAGCTCTCTCATATATATATATATATATATATATATATATTATATATATTATATATATATTATATATATATATATATATATATATATAATAGTATATGTGTGTATATATATGTGTATATATGTATATATATAGAGAAGGCATATGATAGAGTTGATAGAGATGCTCTCTGGAAGGTATTAAGAATATATGGTGTGGGAGGCAAGTTGTTAGAAGCAGTGAAAAGTTTTTATCGAGGATATATAAGGCATGTGTACGTGTTGGAAGAGAGGAAAAGTGATTGGTTCTCAGTGAAAGTAGGTTTGCGGCAGGAGTGTGTGATGTCTCCATGGTTGTTTTAATTTGTTTATGGATCGGGTTGTTAGGGATGTGAATACAAGAGTTTTGGAAAGAGGGGCAAGTATGCAGTCTGTTGGGGATGAGAGAGCTTGGTAGGTGCGTCAGTTGTTGTTCGCTGATGACACAGCGCTGGTGGCTCATTCATGTGAGAAACTGCAGAAGCTGGTGACTGAGTTTGAAACCAATAAACAGAACTTTTCAGCAAGACCTACAGTGATTTCAGTCGGCTCCATCACATATAAATTGTCAAAATGGTTAGTTTCTTTATTAAGCCATTTAGTGGGTAAGGTATCAAATTCTAATATCATGAAAAATGTGGATTTAGTCAACAAGCTAAACAATATCAATGTTAATTTTGATTTCAAACTAGTTAGCTTTGATGTTTCCTCACTTTTCACTAAAGTTCCAGTTGATGACCTTTTAGAACATTTATTTGATGTCTTGGAAGATTTTCATTTACTTGTTTCAAAGTCTGTTTTCATTGAACTGATAAAATTGTGTATAAAAGACTGTGTATTTCAATTCAGTGGAGCTTATTATGCTAAAAAAAATTGGTATGGCAATGGGTAATCCTCTTTCACCTGTACTAAGTAATCTTTGTATGGAATTTTTTGAAACAAAATTACTAAAGATTATTTTACCTTCTAATGCAATCTGGTTTAGGTATGTAGATGATGTTTTTTGTGCTTGGCCAACAAATGAAAATTTACAAATATATCTCCCCTTACTGTAGAAAATGAAAATACTGGTATGTTACCATTTTTAGATTGCATTGTCCATAGGCAAGGAAACAAGTTTAAGTCTAAGTATATACAGAAAACCTATCAATGTATGCTCATATATCTATTGTTACTCATCTCAACATGACAGAGTTAAATTATCATCATTTCAGTCTATGTTCCTTAGGGAATTACGTATTTGTAGTCCAGAGTTTATTGATGATGAGTTTGAGAAGATATATTCTATTGGATCTATGTTAAAGTACCCTAGATCTTTCAATGATAAATCCCTTAAGTTAGCAAAGAAATCATTTTATAGAGTTGAGCCCAAACCTCCCATTGACACCAAGGATCTTTTAGTTCTCCCATTTAATAATAATTTCACTTTACTTCCCATGTTGCTTAAATCCTTTAATGTAAATGTTGCCTTCAGCAACAATAATACTATAAAGAGTATCATAATCAGGAATTCACCAGAAAATTCTCTTGGATGCATCTATAAAGTGCCATGTGGAGATTGTGATAAATTCAATGTTGGTCAGACTGGTAAGGATCTTTCTGTTAGACTTAAGCAATATAAATATAGCATAAGAACGGGAAAAGAATCAAATGCCTAGTTAAATCACGTCAAAATCTATGATCATTGTATTGACTGGAGTAATGTCATCTCAGTTATTATCTCTAACTCTACTACCACGAGAAATATCATTGAATCTTCTGTTATTGAGTATACAAAGAATTATCATCTTAGTATTAGTGATGGTTTATACAAATCAGATAACTTTATTGTTGATAAAATTTGTGAAATGATAAGTTTATGAACGCTCGTTGTATGTCTTGGACAATCGCATGGCGACCTAGCTTCGTCTCTTCGATGTATATCAACTGACTTATATTTCTCCCTTGTGTCTCTCTTGATGATGTGATTATTACACGAAAGTGCTCTTGGGAACTTATCGTGTTTCATATGAAGGTGCGCGTTTCTATGCACTATGTTCGTATTCATATACCTCCGTGTTGTACAGTTAGGTTCGGTCAAATGCTATCTGATGGCTATGTGCGCCTGTTGGGAAAGACCGGTGTAGACCCCGTTGCTCACCAACGTGAGACGAAGGGTATTCGAGCATATAGTATTCGAATAGTTATTTCCTATTAGCCAGGTCCATAGCCTAGCGGTTAGCATTCCCGACTCTTGCGCAGGGGTCCCGTGTTCGATCCTGGCTGTTGGAGGTTTGTATGACATATATACATATATACATTTTCGACATTTCCCGCGCAAGCGGGAAATATATAGCGTCAATAGCAGAGTATTGAGCCTTACAGGGGAAATCTTCATTTGGCCCCTTTCTCTGCTCCTTCTTTTGGAAAAGAGAAAACTGGAGGGGAGGATATATAAGGTAATAAGGTGGCCTCACTGAGGGTTTCATTGCCCGTGTCGTCTCAACTTACAGAAATGTATATAATGTATCAAAATTCGAGATGTCACTGGTGATTTCTCAGCCACATTTTGCCGTGGTAGAGTCGTGTTACTAACGTACTTCGAGGGTTGAGTCTTACAATATTTTCGTCCTTTCGCGCGAAAAATGGTACACATCTTCCCTAATGAGACATATAATCCAGGCCAACAAGAAACATAATCCATACTACGCGGAAAATATATGCGTATGAGAAAACATTCTAGCATGAGAGAGAGAGAGAGAGAGAGAGAGAGAGAGAGAGAGAGAGAGAGAGAGAGAGAGAGAGAGAGAGAGAGAGAGAGAGAGAGAGAGAGAGAGAGAGAGAGAGAGAGAGAGAGAGAGAGAGAGAGACCCAGTAATTCTTTTACATATCGAGAGCCAGAACTGAATAAGGACACGCTGAGGTTTGACTTCTGTGCAGTTAGTCCTGCAACATAACTTGATTTAAATATATCAGTCATCAGCCCGACATATACGTGTAAATTACAGCACTGTTGTAGTTTTTCTGTTATTCAGCTTATCACCGTTTTTGACGAACATGTTTCTCAGGAAACTTCATAAATTCAGGTGTGATTATGTATTCCTAGCTCTTGTATGACTCAAGCTGAAATGTACCGTACCTCGTAATTGTTATAGAATTTTCGCTCATTGTGCACAACTTACCTTTATATATAGACTGACCACACTTACTGGTGCTACAGCTGACCATGCGCCTCGCCTCATGCTCGCAGGCAACTTGGTTTGAACAGAGAATCATTGTTATTATTGCAGGTTCACATCCCTTGTCAACTGCAACATAACTTTGTCAAGGAAAGCTTGACAATGAGGATATATGTGTCAGAGCTGGAGGGAATGAGGAGAAGTGGGACACCAAATTGGAGGTGGAAGGATAGAGTGAAAAAGATTTTGAGTGATCGGGGCCTGAAAATGCAGGAGGGTGAAAGGCGTGCAAGGAATAGAGTGAATTAGAACGATGTAGTATACCAGGGTCGACGTGCTGACAATGGATTGAATCAGAGCATGTGAAGCGTCCAGGGTAAACCACGGAAAATTTTGTTGGGCCTGGATGGGGAAAGGGAGATGTGATTTCGGTGCATTATACTTGACAGCTGTAGACTGAGTGTCAACGAATGTGGCATTTGTTGTCTTTCCCTAGCGCTACCTTGAGCGACTGCGGGGAGAGGGGGAGGGGGAGGGGTGTCATTTCATGTGTGGTGGGGTGGAGACGGGAATGAATGAAGGCAGCAAGTATAAATCATTTACATGTGTATATATGCATCTCTCTCTCTCTCTCTCTCTCTCTCTCTCTCTCTCTCTCTCTCTCTCTCTCTCTCTCTCTCTCTCTCTCTCTCTCTCTCTCTCTCTCTGTATATGTATATTTTTTTTTTATGCTTTGTCGCTGTCTCCCGCGTTTGCGAGGTAGCGCAATGAAACAGACGAAAGAAATGGCCCAACCCACCCCCATACACATGTATATACATACACGTCCACACACGCAAATATACATACCTACACAGCTTTCCATTGTTTACCCCAGACGCTTCACATGCCCTGATTCAATCCACTGACAGCACGTCAACCCCGGTATACCACATCGATCCAATTCACTCCATTCCTTGCCCTCCGTTCACCCTCCTGCATGTTCAGGCCCCGATCACACAAAACCTTTTTCACTCCATCTTTCCACCTCCAATTTGGTCTCCCACTTCTCCTCGTTCCCTCCACCTCCAATACATATATCCTCTTGGTCAATCTTTCCTCACTCATTCTCTCCATGTGACCAAACCATTTCATAACACCCTCTTCTGCTCTCTCAACCACGCCCTTTTTATTTCCACACATCTCTCTTACCCTTACGGTACTTACTCTATCAAACCACCTCACACCACACATTGTCCTCAAACATCTCATTTCCAGCATATCCATCCTTTCTGCGCACAACTCTATCCATAGCCCAAGCCTCGCAACCATACAAAATTGTTGGAACCACTATTCCTTCAAACATACCCATTTTTGCTTTCCGAGATAATGTTCTCGACTTCCACACATTCTTCAAGGCTCCCAAAATTTTCGCCCCCTCCCCCACCCTATGATCCACTTCCGCTTCCATGGTTCCATCCGCAGACAGATCCACTCCCAGATATCTAAAACACTTTACTTACTCCAGTTTCTCTCCATTCAAACTTACCTCCCAATTGACTTGACCCTCAACCCTACTGTACCTAATAACCTTCCTCCTATTCACATTTACTCTTAACTTTCTTCTTTCACACACTTTACCAAACTCAGTCACCAGCTTCTGCAGTTTCTCACATGAATCAGCCACCAGCGCTGTATCATCAGCGAACAACAACTGACTCACTTCCCAAGCTCTCTCATCCACAACAGACTTCATACTTGCCCCTCTTTCCAGAACTCTTTCATTCACCTCCGTATCAACCCCATCCATAAACAAATTAAACAACCATGGAGACATCACACACCCCTGCCGCAAACCTACATTCACTGAGAACCAATCACTTTCCTCTCTTCCTACACGTACACATGCCTTACATCCTCGATAAAAACTTTTCAATGCTTCTAACAACTTGCCTCCCACACCATATATTCTTAATACCTTCCAGAGAGCATCTCTATCAACTCTATCATATGCCTTCTCCAGATCCATATATGCTACATACAAATCCATTTGCTTTTCTAAGTATTTCTCACATACATTCTTCACAGCAAACACCTGATCCACACATCCTCTACCACTTCTGAAACCACACTGCTCTTCCCCAATCTGGTGCTCTGTACATGCCTTCACCCTCTCAATCAATACCCTCCCATATGATTTACCAGGAATACTCAACAAACTTATACCTCTGTAATTTGAGCACTCACTCTTATCCCCTTTGCCTTTGTACAATGGCGCTATGCACGCATTCCGCCAATCCTCAGGCACCGTACCATGAGTCATACATACATTAAATAACCTTACAAACCATTCAATAATACAGTCACCCCTTTTTTAATAAATTCCACTCCAATACCATCCAAACCTGCTGCCTTGCCGGCTTTCATCTTCCGCAAAGCTTTTACTACCTCTTCTCTGTTTACCAAATCATTTTCCCTAACCCTCTCACTTTGCACACCACCTCGACCAAAACACACTTTATCTGCCACTCTATCATCAAATACATTCAACAAACCTTCAAAATACTCACGCCGTCTCTTTCTCACATCACCACTACTTGTTATCACCTCCCCATTTGCACCCTTCACTGAAGTTCCCATTTGTTCCCTTGTCTTACGCTCTTTATTTACATCCTTCCAGAACATCTTTTTATTCTCCCTACAATTTAATGATACTCTCTCACCCCAACTCTCATTTGCCCTCTTTTTCACCTCTTGCACCATTCTCTTGACCTCCTGTCTCTTTCTTTTATACATCTCCCACTCAATTGCATTTTTTCCCTGCAAAAATCGTCCAAATGCATCTCTTCTCTTTCACTAATAATCTTACTTCTTCATCCACCACTCACTACCCTTTCTAATCAACCCACCTCCCACTCTTCTCATGCCACAAGCATCTTTTGCGCAATCCATCACTGATTCCCTAAATACATCCCATTCCTCCCCCACTCCCCTACTTCCATTGTTCTCACCTTTTTCATTCTGTACTCAGTCTCTCCTGGTACATCCTCACACAAGTCTCCTTCCCAAGCTCACTTACTCTCACTACCTTCTTCACCCTAACATTAACTCTTCTTTTCTGAAAACCCATACAAATCTTCACCTTAGCGTCCATAAGATAATGATCAGACATCCCTCTAGTTGCACCTCTCAGCACATTAACATCCAAATGTCTCCCTTTCGCGCGCCTGTCAATTAACACGTAATACAATAACGCTCTCTGGCCATGTCTCCTACTTACATACGTATACTTATGTATATCTCGCTTTTTAAACCAGGTATTCCCAATCACCAGTCCTTTTTCAGCACATAAATCTACAAGCTCTTCACCATTTCCATTTACAACACTGAACACCCCATGTATACCAATTATTCCCTCAACTGCCACATTACTCATTCAAATCACCCATCACTATAACCCGGTCTCGTGCATCAAAATCACTAACACACTCATTCAACTGCTCCCAAAACACTTGCCTCTCATGATCTTTCTTCTCATGCCCAGGTGCATATGCACCAATAATCACCCATCTCTCTCCATCAACTTTCAGTTTTACCCATATTAATCGAGAATTTACTTTCTTACATTCTATCACATACTCCCACAACTCCTGTTTCAGGAGTACTGCTACTCCTTTCCTTGCTCTTGTTCTCTCACTAACCCCTGACTTTACTCCCAAGACATTCCCAAACCACTCGTCCCCTTTACCCTTGAGCTTCGTTTCACTCAGATCCAAAACGTCCAGGTTCCTTTCCTCAAACATACTACCTATCTCTCCATTTTTCACGTCTTGGTTACATCCACACACATTTAGACACCCCAGTCTGAGCCTTCGAGGAGGATGAGCACTCCCCGCGTGACTCATTCTTCTGTTTCCCATTTCAGAAACTTAAAAAAAATACAAGGCGGGGAAGATTTCTGGCCCCCCGCTCCCGTCCCCTCTAGTCGCCTTCTACGACACGCGAGGAATGCGTGGGAAGTATTCTTTCACCCCTATCCCCAGGGATAACATATATATATATGTATACATATATATATATATATATATATATATATATATATATATATATATATATATATATATATATATATATATATATATATATATATATATATATATATATATATATATATATATATATATATATATATATATATATATATATATATTATCCCTGGGGATAGGGGATTAAGAATACTTCCCACGTATTCCCTGCGTGTCGTAGAAGGCGACTAAAAGGGGAGGGAGCGGGGGGTTGGAAATTCTCCCCTCTCTTTTTTTTTTAATTTTCCAAAAGAAGGAACAGAGGGGGCCAGGTGAGGATATTCCAAAAAAGGCCCAGTCCTCTGTTCTTAACGCTACCTCGCTAACGCGGGAAATGGCGAATAGTTTAAAAGAAAGAAAGAATATATATATATATATATATATATATATATATATATATATATATATATATATATATATATATATATATATATATATATATATATATATATATATATATATATATATATATATATATATATATATATATATATATATATATATATATATATATATATATATACATACGCATACATACGCACATATACACACACACACACACACACACACACACATATACATACATATACATATGAAAAATGTAAGAAATAATTTAGAAAACTGAAACTTCTAGCTTGAAATATAATGAAAAAATGAATGTCACATACTGGTTCAACCTCTGGCTATGGAAAAAGGAAATGTATAATTTATTTACACAAACGTCAATAGCAGTTCTCATCAATTTAACCACTGTATCAATAAGCTTCAATGTCTAAGCTACATATTTTCCAATTTCACTATTTTCTGTCAAAGCACCATGTATGAAAACTATCACTCCAGTAACACAACTATAAACATTTACTTCCCCTTTAAAAAGTTCTGGGGAAGTCTGTCTCGATACACTGCGGGACACTCTACCACCTGGCGAGGTTTGTGTTGCAATGGTTCTTGATTCACAAACGTAGTAGCATCACTGGTGGGCGGAAGAACATTCTTGTATACAATCATCATATACAATCACTCCTTGATGCCAACAGGAGCACTACAACTAGCGTAGGCTGCTTCCGGGTAACAAAATCTGGAAGGTCTGGTGGACAGGTGTGGCACATCTGCTCACAATGTCAATTCTGTATATATATATATGTATATATATATATATATATATATATATATATATATATATATATATATATATATATATATATATATATATATATATATATATATATATATATATATATATGTATATATATATATATATGTAACCAAGATGTGAAAAAAGGAGAGATAGGTAGTATGTTTGGGGAAAGGAACCTGGATGTTTTGGCTCTGAGTGAAACAAAGCTCAAGGGTAAAGGGGAAGAGTGGTTTGGGAATGTCTTGGGAGTAAAGTCAGGGGTTAGTGAGAAGACAAGAGCAAGGGAAGGAGTAGCAATACTCCTGAAACAGGAGTTGTGGGAGTATGTGATAGAATGTAAGAAAGTAAATTCTCGATTAATATGGGTAAAACTGAAAGTTGATGGAGAGAGATGGGTGATTATTGGTGCATATGCACCTGGGCATGAGAAGAAAGATCATGAGAGGCAAGTGTTTTGGGAGCAGCTGAATGAGTGTGTTAGTGGTTTTGATGCACGAGACCGGGTTATAGTGATGGGTGATTTGAATGCAAAGGTGAGTAATGTGGCAGTTGAGGGAATAATTGGTATACGTGGGGTGTTTAGTGTTGTAAATGGAAATGGTGAAGAGCATGTAGATTTATGTGCTGAAAAATGACTGATGATTGGGAATACCTCCAGTTTTACTCCATTCAAACTCACCTCCCAATTTACTTGACCCTCAACCCTACTGTACCTAATAACCTTGCTCTTATTCACATTTACTTTTAACTTTCTTCTTTCACACACTTTACCAAACTCAGTCACTAGCTTCTGCATTTTCTCACATGAATCAGCCACCAGCGCTGTATCATCAGCGAACATCAACTGACTCACTTCCTAAGCTCTCTCATCCCCAACAGACTTCATACTTGCCCCTCTTTCCAAAATTCTTGCATTCACCTCCCTAACAACTTCATCCATAAATAAATTAAACAACCATGGAGACATCACACACCCCTGCCGCAAACCTACATTCACTGAGAACCAATCACTTTCCTCTCTTCCTACACGTACACATGCCTTACATCCTCGATAAAAACTTTTCAATGCTGCTAACAACTTGCCTCCCACACCATATATTCTTAATACCTTCCACAGAGCATCTCTATCAACTCTATCATATGCCTTCTCCAGATCCATAAATGCTACATACCATTTGCTTTTCTAAGTATTTCTCACATACATTCTTCAAAGCAAACACCTGATCCACACATCCTCTACCACTTCTGAAACCACACTGCTCTTCCCCAATCTGATGCTCTGTACATGCCTTCATCCTCTCAATCAATATCCTCCCATATAATTTACCAGGAATACTCAACAAACTTATACCTCTGTAATTTGAGCACTCACTCTTATCCCCTTTGCCTTTGTACAATGGCACTATGCACGCATTCCGCCAATCCTCAGGCACCTCACCATGAGTCATACATACATTAAATAACCTTACCAACCATTCAACAATACAGTCACCCCCTTTTTTAATAAATTCCACTGCTGCCTTGCCGGCTTTCATCTTCCGCAAAGCTTTTACTCCCTCTTCTCTGTTTACCAAATCATTTTCCCTAACCCTCTCACTTTGCACACCACCTCGACGAAAACACACTATATCTGACACTCTATCATCAAACACATTCAACAAACCTTCAAAATACTCACTCCATCTCCTTCTCACATCACCACTACTTGTTATCACCTCCCCATTTGCGCCCTTCACTGAAGTTCCCATTTGCTCCCTTGTCTTACGCACTTTATTTACCTCCTTCCAGAACATCTTTTTATTCTCCCTAAAATTTAATGTAATTCTCTCTCACCACAACTCTCATTTGCCCTTTTTTTACCTCTTGCACCTTTCTCTTGACCTCCTGTCTCTTTCTTTTATACATCTCCCACTCAATTTCATTTTTTCCCTGCAAAAATCGTCCAAATGCCTCTCTCTTCTCTTTCACTAATACTCTTACTTCTTCATCCCACCACTCACTACCCTTTCTAATCAACCCACCTCCCACTCTTCTCATGCCACAAGCATCTTTTGTGCAATCCATCACTGATTCCCTAAATACATCCCATTCCTCCCCCACTCCCCTTACTTCCATTGTTCTCTCCTTTTTCCATTCTGTACTCAGTCTCTCCTGGTACTTCCTCACACAAGTCTCCTTCCCAAGCTCACTTACACTCACCACCCTCTTCACCCCAACATTCACTCTTCTTTTCTGAAAACCCATACAAATCTTCACCTTAGCCTCCACAAGATAATGATCAGACATCCCTCCAGTTGCACCTCTCAGCACATTAACATCCAAAAGTCTCTCTTTCGCGCGCCTGTCAATTAACACGTAATCCAATAACTCTCTCTGGCCATCTCTGCCTTACATCCTCGATAAAAACTTTTCAATGCTTCTAACAACTTGCCTCCCACACCATATATTCTTAATACCTTCCACAGAGCATCTCTATCAACTCTATCATATGCCTTCTCCAGATCCATAAATGCTATATACCATTTGCTTTTCTAAGTATTTCTCACATACATATATATATATATATATATATATATATATATATATATATATATATATATATATATATTTTTAATTACTCGTTAATTACTCGATCAAACCACCTCACACCACACATTGTCCTCAAACATCTCATTTCCAGCACATCCATCCTCCTGCGCACCACTCTATCCATAGCCCACGCCTCGCAACCATACAACATTGTTGGAACCACTATTCCTTCAAAAATACCCATTTTTGCTTTCCGAGATAATGTTCTCGACTTCCAAACATTCTTCAAGCCTCCCAGAATTTTCGCTCCCTCCCCCACCCTATGATCCACTTCCGCTTCCATGGTTCCATCCGCTGCCAGATCCACTCCCAGATATCTAAAACACTTTGCTTCCTCCAGTTTTTCTCCATTGAAACTCACCTCCCAATTGACTTGACCCTCAACCCTACTGTACCTAATAACCTTGCTCTTATTCACATTTACTCTTAACTTTCTTCTTTCACACACTTTACCAAACTCAGTCACTAGCTTCTGCAGTTTCTCACATGAATCAGCCACCAGCGCTGTATCATCAGCGAACAACAACTGACTCACTTCCCAAGCTCTCTCATCCCCGACAGACTTCATACTTGCCCCTCTTTCCAAAACTCTTGCATTCACCTCCCTAACAACCCCATCCATAAACAAATTAAACAACCATGGAGACATCACACACCCCTGCCGCAAACCTACATTCACTGAGAACCAATGACTTTCCTCTCTTCCTACACGTACACATGCCTTACATCCTCGATAAAAACTTTTCACTGCTTCTAACAACTTGCCTCCCACACCATATATTCTTAATACCTTCCACAGAGCATCTATATATATATATATATATATATATATATATATATATATATATATATATATATATATATATATTTTTTTTTTCTTTTCTTTTTTTTCTTTTGTCGCTGTCTCCCACGTTTGCGAGGTAGCGCAAGGAAACAGACGACAGAAATGGCCCAACGCACCCCCATACACATGAATATACATATGTCCACACACGCAAAATATACATACCTACACAGCTTTCCATGGTTTGCCCCATACGCTTCACATGCCCTGATTGACAGCTCGTCAACCCCGGTATACCACATCGATCCAATTCACGCTATTCCTTGCCCTCCTTTGACCCTCCTGCATGTTCAGGCCCCGATCACACAAAATCTTTTTCACTCCATCTTTCCACCTCCAATTTGGTCTCCCACTTCTCCTCGTTCCCTCCACCTCCGACACATATATCCTCTTGGTCAATCTTTCCTCACTCATTATCTCCATGTGCCCAAACCATTTCAAAACACCCTCTTCTGCTCTCTCAACCACGCTTTTTTTATTTCAACACATCTCTCTTACCCTTACGTTACTTACTCGATCAAACCACCTCACACCACATATTGTCCTCAAACATCTCATTTCCAGCACATCCATCGTCCTGCGCACAACTCAATTCATAGCCCACGCCTCGCAACCATACAACATCGTTGGAACCACTATTCCTTCAAACATACCCATTTTTGCTTTCCGAGATAATTTTCTAGACTTCCACACATTTTTCAAGACTCCCAGAATTTTCGCCCCCTCCCCCACCCTATGATCCACTTCCGCTTCCATGGTTCCATCCGCTGCCAGATCCACTCCCAGATATCTAAAACACTTTACTTCATCCAGTTTTTCTCCATTCAAACTTACCTTCCAATTGACTTGACCCTCAACCCTACTGTACCTAATAACTTTGCTCTTATACACATTTACTCTTAACTTTCTTCTTTCACATACTTTACCAAACTCAGTCACCAGTTTCTGCAGTTTCTCACAAGAATCTGCCACAAGCGCTGTATCATCAGCGAACAACAACTGACTCACTTCCCAAGCTCTCTCATCCCCAACAGACTTCATACTTGCACCTGTTTCCAAAACTCATGCATTCACCTCCCTAACAACCCCATCCATAAACAAATTAAACAACCATGGAGACATCACACACCCCTGCCG
This sequence comes from Panulirus ornatus, assembly GCF_036320965.1. Taxonomy (NCBI): domain Eukaryota; kingdom Metazoa; phylum Arthropoda; class Malacostraca; order Decapoda; family Palinuridae; genus Panulirus; species Panulirus ornatus. The sequence continues at coordinate 11,709,000 of NC_092295.1, forward strand.
CTAACCTACATTCACTGAGAACCAATCACTTTCCTCTCTTCTAACACGTACACATGCTTTACATCCTCGATAAAAGCTTTTCACTGCTTCTAACAGCTTGCCTCCCACACCATATATTCTTAATACCTTCCACAGAGCATCTCTATCAACTCTATCATATGCCTTTTCCAGATGCATAAATTTTACATACAAATCCATTTGCTTTTCTCTCTCTCTCTCTCTCTCTCTCTCTCTCTCTCTCTCTCTCTCTCTCTCTCTCTCTCTCTCTCTATATATATATATATATATATATATATATATATGTATGTATATATATATATATATATACATATATATATATATATATATATATATATATATATATATATATATATATATATATATATATATATATATATATATATATATATATATATATATATATATATATATATATATATATATATATGTATATATATATATATATATACATATATATATATATATATATATATATATATATATATATATATATATATATATATATATATATATATATATATATATATATATATATATATATATATATATATATATATATATATATATATGTATATACATATATATATATATATATATATATATATATATATATATATATATATATATATATATATATATATATATATATATATATATATATATATATATATATATATATATATATATATATATATATAATATATATATATATATATATATATATATATGTATATATATATATATATATATATATATATATATATATATATATATATATATATATATATATATATATATATATATATATATATATATATATATATATATACATATATATATATATATATATATATACATATATATATATATATATATATATACATATATGACTGTGGCATGAGAAGAGTGGGAGGTGGGTTGATTAGAAAGGGTAGTGAGTGGTGAGATGAAGAAGTAAGATTATTAGTGTAAGAGAAGAGAGAGGCATTTGGACGATTTTTGCAGGGAAAAAATGCAATTGAGTGGGAGATGTATAAAAGAAAGGGACAGGAGGTCAAGAGAAAGGTGCAAGAGGTGAAAAAGAGGGCAAATGAGAGTTGGGGTGAGAGAGTACCATTAAATTTTAGTGAGAATAAAAAGATGTTCTGGAAGGATGTAAATAAAGTGCGTAAGACAAGGAAGCAAATGGTAACTTCAGTGAAGGGCGCAAGTGGGGAGGTGATAACAAGTAGTGGTAATGTGAGAAGGAGATGGAGTGAGTATTTTGTAGGTATGTTGAATGTGTTTGATGACAGAGTGGCAGATATAGGGTATTTTGGTCGAGGTGGTGAGCAAAGTGAGAGGGTTAGGGAAAATGATTTGGTAAACAGAAAAGAGGTAGTAAAAGCTTTGCGGAAGATGAAAGCCGGCAAGGCAACAGGTTTGGATGGTATTGCAGTGGAATTTATTAAAAAAGGGTGTGACTGTATTGTTGACTGGTTGGTAAGGTTATTTAATGAATATATGACTCATTGTGAGGTGCCTGAGGATTGGCGGAATGCGTGCATAGTGGTATTGTACAAAGGCAAAGGGGATAAGAGTGAGTGCTCAATTTACAGAGGTATAAGTTTGTTGAGTATTCCTGGTAAATTATATGGGAGGGTATTGATTGAAAGGGTGAAGGCATGTACTGAGCATCAGATTGGGGATGAGCAGTGTGGTTTCAGAAGTGGTAGAGGATGTGTGAATCAGGTGTTTGCTTTGAAGAATGTATGTGAGAAATACTTAGAAAAGCAAATGGATTTGTATGCAGCATTTATGGATCTGGAGAAGGCATATGATAGAGTTGATAGAGATGCTCTGTGGAAGGTATTAAGAATATATGGTGTGGGAGGCAAGATGTTAGAAGCATTGAAAAGTTTTTATCGAGGATGTAAGGCATGTGTACGTGTAGGAAGAGAGGAAAGTGATTGGTTCTCAGTGAATGTAGGTTTGCGGCAGGGGTGTGTGATGTCTCCATGGTTGTTTAATTTGTTTATGGATGGAGTTGTTAGGGAGGTGAATGCAAGAGTTTTGGAAAGAGGGGCAAGTATGAAGTCTGTTGGGGATGAGAGAGCTTGGGAAGTGAGTCAGTTGTTGTTCGCTGATACAGCGCTGGTGGCTGATTCATGTGAGAAACTGCAGAAGCTGGTGACTGAGTTTGGCAAAGTGTGTGAAAGAAGAAAGTTAAGAGTAAATGTGAATAAGAGCAAGGTTATTAGGTACAGTAGGGTTGAGGGTCAAGTCAATTGGGAGGTAAGTTTGAATGGAGACAAACTGGAGGAAGTAAAGTGTTTTAGATATCTGGGAGTGGATCTGGCAGCGGATGGAACCATGGAAGCGGAAGTGGATCATAGGGTGGGGGAGGGGGCGAAAATCCTGGGAGCCTTGAAGAATGTGTGGAAGTCGAGAACATTATCTCGGAAAGCAAAAATGGGTATGTTTGAAGGAATAGTGGTTCCAACAATGTTGTATACTTGCGAGGCGTGGGCTATGGATAGAGTTGTGCGCAGGAGGATGGATATGCTGGAAATGATATGTTTGAGGACAATGTGTTATGTGAGGTGGTTTGATCGAGTAAGTAACGTAAGGGTAAGAGAGATGTGTGGAAATAAAAAGAGCGTGGTTGAGAGAGCGTTAGAGGGTGTTATGAAATGGTTTGGGCACATGGAGAGAATGAGTGAGGAAAGATTGACCAAGAGGATATATGTATCGGAGGTGGAGGGAACGAGGAGAAGTGGGAGACCAAATTGGAGGTGGAAAGTTGGAGTGAAAAAGATTTTTTGTGATCGGGGCCTGAACATGCAGGAGGGTGAAAGGAGGGCAAGGAATAGAGTGAATTGGATCGATGTCGTATCCCGGGGTTGACGTGGTGTCAGTGGATTGAATCAGGGCATGCGAAGGGTCTGGGGTAAACCATGGAAAGCTGTGTAGGTATGTATATTTGCGGACGTGTGGACGTGTATGTATATACATATGTATGGGGGTGGGTTGGGCCATTTCTTTCGTCTATTTCCTTGCGCTACCTTGGAAACGGGGGAGACAGCGAGAAAGCAAAAAAAAATAAATCAATAAAATATATATATATATATATATATATATATATATATATATATATACTCAAGAGAGGCAAGTGTTTTGGGAGCAGCTGAATGAGTGTGTTAGTGGTTTTGATGCACGAGACCGGGTTATAGTGATGGGTGATTTGAATGCAAAGGTGAGTAATGTGGCAGTTGAGGGAATAATTGGTATACATGGGGTGTTCAGTGTTGTAAATGGAAATGGTGAAGAGCTTGTAGATTTATGTGCTGAAAAAGGACTGATGATTGGGAATACCTGGTTTAAAAAGCGAGATATACATAAGTATACTTATGTAAGTAGGAGAGATGGCCAGAGAGCGTTATTGGATTACGTGTTAATTGACAGGCGTGCGAAAGAGAGACTTTTGGATGTTAATGTGCTGAGAGGTGCAACTGGAGGGATGTCTGATCATTATCTTGTGGAGGCTAAGGTGAAGATCTGTATGGGTTTTCAGAAAAGAAGAGTGAATGTTGGGGTGAAGAGGGTGGTGAGAGTAAGTGAGCTTGAGAAGGAGACCTGTGTGAGGAAGTACCAGGAGAGACTGAGTACAGAATGGAAAAAGGTGAGAACAATGGAAGTAAGGGGAGTGGGGGAGGAATGGGATGTATTTAGGGAATCAGTGATGGATTGCGCAAAAGATGCTTGTGGCATGAGAAGAGTGGGAGGTGGGTTGATTAGAAAGGGTAGTGAGTGGTGGGATGAAGAAGTAAGAGTATTAGTGAAAGAGAAGAGAGAGGCATTTGGACGACTTTTTGCAGGGAAAAATGCAATTGAATGGGAGATGTATAAAAGAAAGAGACAGGAGGTCAAGAGAAAGGTGCAAGAGGTGAAAAAGTATCATTAAATTTAGGGAGAATAAAAAGATGTTCTGGAAGTAGGTAAATAAAGTGCGTAAGACAAGGGAGCAAATGGGAACTTCAGTGAAGGGCGCAAATGGGGAGGTGATAACAAGTAGTGGTGATGTGAGAAGGAGATGGAGTGAGTATTTTGAAGGTTTGTTGAATGTGTTTGATGATAGAGTGGCAGATATAGGGTGTTTTGGTCGAGGTGGTGTGCAAAGTGAGAGGGTTAGGGAAAATGATTTGGTAAACAGAGAAGAGGTAGTGAAAGCTTTGCGGAAGATGAAAGCCGGCAAGGCAGCAGGTTTGGATGGTATTGCAGTGGAATTTATTAAAAAAGGGGGTGACTGTATTGTTGACTGGTTGGTAAGGTTATTTAATGTATGTATGATTCATGGTGAGGTGCCTGAGGATTGGCGGAATGCGTGCATAGTGCCGTTGTACAAAGGCAAAGGGGATAAGAGTGAGTGCTCAAATTACAGAGGTATAAGTTTGTTGAGTATTCTTGGTAAATTATACGGGAGGGTATTGATTCAGAGGGTGAAGGCATGTACAGAGCATCAGATTGGGGAAGAGCAGTGTGGTTTCAGAAGTGGTAGAGGATGTGTGCATCAGGTGTTTGCTTTGAAGAATGGGTGTGAGAAATACTTAGAAAAGCAAATGGTATGTAGCATTTATGGATCTGGAGAAGGCATATGATAGAGTTGATAGAGATGCTCTGTGGAAGGTATTAAGAATATATGGTGTGGGAGGCAAGTTGTTAGAAGCATTGAAAAGTTTTTATCGAGGATGTAAGGCATGTGTACGTGTAGGAAGAGAGGAAAGTGATTGGTTCTCAGTGAATGTAGGTTTGCGGCAGGGGTGTGTGATGTCTCCATGGTTGTTTAATTTGTTTATGGATGGGGTTGTTAGGGAGGTAAAGGCAAGAGTTTTGGAAAGAGGGGCAAGTATGCAGTCTGTTGGGGATGAGAGAGCTTGGGAAGTGAGTCAGTTGTTGTTCGCTGATGATACAGCGCTGGTGGCTGATTCATGTGAGAAACTGCAGAAGCTGGTGACTGAGTTTGGTAAAGTGTGTGAAGAAGAAAGTTAAGAGTAAATGTGAATAAGAGCAAGGTTATTAGGTACAGTAGGGTTGAGGGTCAAGTCAATTGGGAGGTGAGTTTGAATGTAGAAAAACTGGAGGAAGTGAAGTGTTTTAGATATCTGGGAGTGGATCTGTCTGCGGATGGAACCATGGAAGCGGAAGTGGATCTTAGGGTGGGGGAGGGGGCGAAAATTCTGGGAGCCTTGAAGAATGTGTGGAAGTCGAGAACATTATCTCGGAAAGCAAAAATGGGTATGTTTGAAGGAATAGTGGTTCCAACAATGTTGTATGGTTGCGAGGCGTGGGCTATGGATAGAGTTGTGCGCAGGAGGATGGATGTGCTGGAAATGAGATGTTTGAGGACAATGTGTGGTGTGAGGTGGTTTGATCGAGTGAGTAACGTAAGGGTAAGAGAGATGTGTGGAAATAAAAAGAGCGTGGTTGAGAGAGCAGAAGAGGGTGTTTTGAAGTGGTTTGGGCACATGGAGAGAATGAGTGAGGAAAGATTGACCAAGAGGATATATGTGTCGGAGGTGGAGGGAACGAGGAGAAGAGGGAGACCAAATTGGAGGTGGAAGGATTTTGTGTGATCGGGGCCTGAACATGCTGGAGGGTGAAAGGAGGGCAAGGAATAGAGTGAATTGGAGCGATGTGGTATACCGGGGTTGACGTGCTGTTAGTGGATTGAATCAAGGCATGTGAAGCGTCTGGGGTAAACCATGGAAAGCTGTGTAGGTATGTATATTTGCGTGTGTGGACGTATGTATATACATGTGTATGGGGGTGGGTTGGGCCATTTCTTTCGTCTGTTTCCTTGCGCTACCTCGCAAACGCGGGAGACAGCGACAAAGCCAAAAAAGAAAAAAAAAAAAAAAAAAAAAAAAAAATATATATATATATATATATATATATATATATATATATATATAATATGTTGAAATGTATAGGTATGTGTATGTGCGTGTGTGGACGTATATGTATATACATGTGTATGTGGGTGGGTTTGGCCATTCTTTCGTCTGTTTCCTTGCGCTATCTCGCCAACGGGGGAGACAGCGAGAAAGTATGATAGATATAGATAAATAGATATATATATATATCTTTCTTTCTTTCATACTATTCTCCATTTCCCGCGTTGGCGAGGAAGCGCTAAGAACAGAGGACTGGGCCTTTGAGGGAATATCCTCACCTGGCCCTCTTCTCTGTTCCTTCTTTTCGAAAAAAAAACAAAAACGAGCGGGAAGGATTTCCAGGCCCCGCTTCCTTCCCTTTTAGTCGCCTTCTACGACACGCAGGGAATACTTGGGAAGTATTCTTTCTCCCCTATCCCCAGGGATAGTATATATATATATCCCCAGGGATATATATATACATATATAGCGTTAATTGGATGGCCTTGATTAGGGCCTCCGCTGCCCTTGCCGTCTCAGCTAACATAAAATTGGGACACACGGCTGAATCAAATATATAGCTATTGCCAGGATCATAAACCTCAGATGTTGTTGGATACTCAGTTGTATCATGTCATTCTTTACAGAAGAACAAAACACACAAACTTTACGTTACATCAGATGTAAACCCCAACACCACTGCTTCCAGCGAGTGAGGGAGAAACGATGAGTTAGCCACGAACCCCCCAAATTGCCTCATATTAAACTTTGGGTCGACCACAGCTGTCGTGCTAATGGCCTGAAGAAGATGGTCGACTCAGACCTTATCTAAGACCTTCATAAAACACTGGCATGCTTCCCGCTGCTCCAAGTGCGACCCTCTTAAAGCCAAGACAAATCATATTTGCTTATTATTTTCCTCTGGTGAGAGAGGTCAAGATCACAATTTTCTGGTGACAATATCACATAGCCGAAGCCGACGCTACTAATGAAACGCATCTGAGAACCTGCGAGAAGAACCAGAGGATGAGAAAGATATTTTGTGAGTGAGTCACACAAATACCTCTACAAGTTACAGCAAAGAACAAGTTCAACTGGACGTCAGTGACATCATATCTCATCAATCACTTCATAGCTCAAAGCTCGACGCTCAGGGTAAGCAATTTAAACGATTAAAAGTAAATTTTTCTCTCTGTAGCTTATACAACCACAGTTCGTGGTTGTTAGACAGTAAGTAGCAGACTGTAGTGTGGGTGGAGGGAGGCGTTAAAGCTGGTCACCATCATCAGCCAAGGTGGACTGGCATCCCACACAAGATGGCAAAGATCAGGGTTGTCCCTGAGTCTCTGCAGAACATTTGTCATTCTGGGGAAACCAAGAGACAATTACAAAGCAAGAGATCACAGGTAATATAGACTTGTATACAACAGATCTCTCTCTCTCTCTCTCTCTCTCTCTCTCTCTCTCTCTCTCTCTCTCTCTCTCTCTCTCTCTCTCTCTCTCTCTCTCTCTCTCTCTCTCTCTCTCTCTCTCTCTCTCTCTCTCTCTCTCTCTCTCTCTCCTACTTTAGCGATAAAGGATATGAACCCTTACATGAACTTACCTTACAACTGTAGGGGAAAAGTTTTCGTTAAGGTACAGTAGAGGTCAGCTGGTCAACCAGACGATAGAGGTAGGTGGGGTCAGACCAGGTAATCAACATGCCAGGTAAGGGAGGTCAGGTCGAGTCCGGTCCTCACAGCATCAGACAGCGACGTTTAGGTGGCGAGTGTTGGGGAATCATCAGACTTCGGTCTAGTTACAGCTGGTCACCAAATCCTACCACCAAATACGTACGAAAATCACACGAAGACATTAGACGGGCTTTACGTGACTATAAGATTAATCTGAAACAAAATGTCTCAGTTGCATTGCATGGTTAACGTTGACCACATTGATATCACTGGAGTGATAGAAACATTTGTACACGAAGACCAACTATCTGAGTAGCGAATATCACTTGACGTACTATAGGATACATATGGTCATGAAGGAGGAACTTGTATTGCACGTAAAATCATGCCTGACCCCCATCAACTGGTGTGTGTATGTGTGTGTATGTGTGTGTGTGTGTGTGTGTGTGTGTGTGTGTGTGTGTGTGTGTGTAGTACTTAGGAGTAAAGATATGGCACATATATACATAGTTAAGTCACGGAACAACACGGAGTGTCAAACTCTCTCATCGTAAGACTCAAATATTAGTAATAATCACAGAAACGGATGCACACAAGGACACGCCATCCAGTGGTACAAGGGGAAGGTTACTACACTATTCCTAGCGCCTGGTTTATCTTGCCTGTATCACAGGCTCATCGTGTGAGTTGGAGGGACAAAATGACCAACGAGGTGCACGAAAGGGGGTCTTTGTCAGACGTCGTTGGCAGAGGATTATAACATCAGATAACATTGCACTGTGGATTCATTACGTCATCTCTCACTCGACGATGCTAGCCTCTGAGCCTCATAACCTGTGCCCAGGGATCATGGGATGATTTAATCCAGCAACAGAGCAAATAGGAGCATCATGAATGCCACGAGCGCTTCAGCCAGATCACATTCCACCAATAGGATATCACCCAAATGATCTCGTGGACCGGCGCCCGGATACAAGGCGATATTCCAAGCCTGATCAAATCCTGGAAGATTTATTCCACATTAGAATCAAACAATACAAGGCTCAGGTCCCCAGGAGAATATACACACTTCAACAGACAGCTACGCAGAGATGTACGTGAAACAATGTCATCTGTAAGAATGGCATCTGATGGCAATCTTCTCGTTACCAGTGGTTTAATGTGCTTATCCTACCGAGAGAGAGAGAGAGAGAGAGAGAGAGAGAGAGAGAGAGAGAGAGAGAGAGAGAGAGAGAGAGAGAGAGAGAGAGAGAGAGAGAGAGAGAGAGAGAGAGAGAGAGAGAGAGAGAGAGAGAGAGAGAGAGAGAGAGAGAGAGAGAGAGAGAGAGAGAGAGAGAGAGAGAGAGAGAGAGAGAAAATTGTTGACTTCTTTTTACAAAATTCGATAAGATATACAAGACACAATCATGTCTTCCTCTAAGAGCATCCATATAACTGTAATAAGATCCAAACATGGTCACTGAAGATGCAGTCTTAGTGTTACATCTGTGACGCATTCATCGTTATATACAACTGTAGCGGACGAGGTATCCTGACCTGCTGGATGAGGCGCCTCATCCATCTCACACAACAAGGCTCGTGACAGCCACCTACACCTGACCTGAGGTGAGCTTCTACACCCAGGTACACCACCTCCTTGGGCTATCATCTGGTGGAGCCAACAGACGACGAGGAGAAACTATGCCACAATGTTCTTGGTACAGTTGAAACACTGAAATGAAACTCATGTGCGGATACGTATTGTGGTATGTAATGAGAGATGTACCTCTGCTTAACTTGCATCATTACTGCGGCCAACTCGATCATGTATGATGAATACAACTATGTCAATAGATATTATTTTTTTTCTGCTTAAACACATTCGTTATAAATACGTCTGCTACCTTAGGATCTTCATCTTTTAAATGACCTCTAACTGGATGCCTCCACCTTGTAATCCCACCTCGAGCCGTCATCTTGTGCATGTTAGGGGCGCTTAGCAGTGGTCCTTGCACTGCTTCCTTACTTGCTGTCCCTGGGCAGGATGCCTTTCGCTGGCCTGGATGTCATATGTTATGATAGACATATAACACTTACCTTGGATCAGATTGAGTTCTACATGACAACTACCACATCTATTGCTCCTCAGCCCCAGTGAACACACCTGCACTGATCATGTGTATACATTTACAGATCATGAGACGTACATGTACAGGGTACTTAGCTGCTGTGCTGTTTCAGCTAACTTGAAGAAAAATTAGAACATTTCATAGTACCATCATAGCTGAGAACCTCGTTCACACAAGGTGCAGACGAACAAATAAACAGTCTCCCAGTCATACTACACTAGTAAGTACTCATCACCAACAGTAACTATACTCCAAGAAGAGAGATAGACCCAAAAAATTAGGTAATTTTGAAATTTTAAATTCGAATGATATATTTTGGGACGTTCTTTTTTCTATGTAAAGAAAATGTTTAACAGGAGGCTCTCCACAGGGACCAGCATCACTACAGATAAAAGGTCTGTCAATACATAGTCCTCTTGACTGGCATCTTGATGGGGAAGAGATCCGTCCTATGATATAGAGAGTTACAATATTTTTTCCTTTTCTCAGTTCCAAGAACGCAGGACTCCTTCAGGACCATTGTCATCTGGAAGGATTTAATATCTCGATGTTGCTGGGGAAAGAAACATTTAGAATATTACCCTTGAACTGAACAACTGATCTACTGTGAGAATAACGATTATTCTCTTAGATTCTTATAGTTTGAGATCCATAGAAATTGTATAGCATGCTATATATATATATATATATATATATATATATATATATATATATATATATATATATATATATATATATATATATATATATATATATATATATATATATATTATTATTATTATTTTGCTTTGTCACTGTCTCCCGCGTTTACGAAGTAGCGCAAGGAAACAGACGAAAGAAATGGCCCAACCCTCCCCCATACACAATATATATACATACACGTCCACACACGCAAATATACATACCTATACATCTCAAAGTACACATATATATATATATATATATATACATACACAGACACATACATATATACCCATGAACACAATTCACACTGTCTGCCTTTATTCATTCCCACCGCCACCTCGCCACACATGGAATACCATCCCCCTCCCCCCTCATGTGTGCGAGGTAGCACTAGGAAAAGACAACAAAGGCCCCATTCGTTCACACTCAGTTTCTAGCTGTCATGCAATAATGCCCGAAACCACAGCTCCCTTTCCACATCCAGCCCCACACAACTTTCCATGGTTTACCGCAGACGCTTCACATGCTCTCATTTAATCCACTGACAGTACGTCAACCCCGGTATACCACATCGATCCAATTCACTCTATTCCTTGCCCTCCTTTCACCCTCCTGCATGTTCAGGCCCCGATCACACAAAATCTTTTTCACTCCACATTTCCACCTCCAATTTGGTCTCCCACTTCTCCTCGTTCCCTCCACCTCCGGCACATATATCCTCTTGGTCAATCTTTCCTCACTCATTCTCTCCATGTGCCCAAACCATTTCAAAACACCCTCTTCTGCTCTCTCAACCACGCTCTTTTTATTTCCACACATCTCTCTTACCCTTATATTACTTACTGGATCAAACCACCTCACACCACACATTGTCCTCAAACACCTCATTTCCAGCACATCCACCCTCCTGCGCACAACTCTATCCATAGCCCACGCCTCGCAACCATACAACATTGTTGGAATCACTATTCCTTCAAACATACCCATTTTTACTTTCCGAGATAATGTTCTCGACTTCCACACATTCTTCAAGGCTCCCAGGATTTTCGCTCCCTCCCCAACCCTATGATTCACTTCCGCTTCCATGGTTCCATCCGCTGCCAGATCCACTCCCAGATATCTAAAACACTTTACTTCCTCCAGTTTCTCTCCATTCAAACTTACCTCCCAATTGACTTGACCCTCAACCCTACTGTACCTAATAACCTTACTTTTATTCACATTTACTCTCAACTTTCTTCTTTCACACACTTTACCAAACTCAGTCACCAGCTTCTGCAGTTTCTTACATGAATCAGCCACCAGCGCTGTATCATCAGCGAACAACAACTGACTCACTTCCTAAGCTCTCTCATCCACAACAGACTTCATACTTGCCCCTCTTTCCAAAACTCTTGCATTCACCTCCCTAACAACCCCATCCATAAACAAATTAAACAACCATGGAGACATCACACACCCCTGCCGCAAACCTACATTCACTGAGAACCAATCACTTTCCTCTCTTCCTACACGTACACATGCCTTACATCCTCGACAAAAACTTTTCACTGCTTCAAACAACTTGCCTCCCACACCATATGTTCTTAATACCTTCCACAGAGCATCTCTATCAACTCTATCATATGCCTTCTCCAGATCCATAAATGCTACATACAAATCCATTTGCTTTTCTAAGTATTTCTCACATACATTCTTCAAAGCAAACACCTGATCCACACATCCTCTACCACTTCTGAAACCACACTGCTCTTCCCCAATCCGATGCTCTGTACATGCCTTCACCCTCTCAATCAATACCCTCCCATATAATTTACCAGGAATACTCAACAAACTTATACCTCTGTAATTTGAGCACTCACTCTTATCCCCTTTGCCTTTGTACAATGGCACTATGCACGCATTTCGCCAATCCTCAGGCACCTCACCATGAGTCATACATATATCAAATAACCTTACCAACCAGTCAACAATATAGTCACCCCCTTTTTTAATAAATTCCACTGCAATACCATCTAAACCTGCTGCCTTGCCGTCTTTCATCTTCCGCAAAGCTTTTACTACCTCTTCTCTGTTTACCAAATCATTTTCCCTAACCCTCTCACTTTGCACACCACCTCGACCAAAACACACCATATCTGCCACTCTATCATCAAACACATTCAACAAACCTTCAAAATACTCACTCCATCTCCTTCTCACATCACCACTACTTGTTATCACCTCCCCATTTGCGCCCTTCACTGAAGTTCCCATTTGCTCCCTTGTCTTACGCACTTTATTTACCTCCTTCCAGAACATCTTTTTATTCTCCCTAAAATTTAATGATACTCTCTCACCCCAACTCTCATTTGCCCTCTTTTTCACCTCTTGCACCTTTCTCTTGACCTCCTGTCTCTTTCTTTTATACATCTCCCACTCAATTGCATTTTTTCCTGCAAAAATCGTCCAAATGCCTCTCTCGTCTCTTTCACTAATAATCTTACTTCTTCATCCCACCACTCACTACCCTTTCTAATCAACCCACCTCCCACTCTTCTCATGCCACAAACATCTTTTGCGCAATCCATCACTGATTTCCTAAATACATCCCATTCCTCCCCCACTCCCCTTACTTCCACTGTTCTCACCTTTTTCCATTCTGTACTCAGTCTCTCCTGGTACTTCCTCACACAAGTCTCCTTCCCAAACTCACTTACCCTCACCACCCTCTTCACCCCAACATTCACTCTTCTTTTCCGAAAACCCATACAAATCTTCACCTTAGCCTCCACAAGATAATGATCAGACATCCCTCCAGTTGCACCTCTCAGCACATTTACATCCAAAAGTCTCTCTTTCGCGCGCCTGTCAATTAACACGTAATCCAATAACGCTCTCTGGCCATCTCTCCTACTTACATACGTATAATTATGTATATCTCGCTTTTTAAACCAGGTATTCCCAATCACCAGTCCTTTTTCAGCACATAAATCTACAAGCTCTTCACCATTTCCATTTACAACACTGGACACCCCATGTATACCAATTATTCCCTCAACTGCCACATTACTCACCTTTGCATTCAAATTACCCATCACTATAACCCGGTCTCGTGCATCAAAACCACTAACACACTCATTCAGCTGCTCCCAAAACACTTGCCTCTCATGATCTTTCTTCTCATGCCCAGGTGCATATGCACCAATAATCACCCATCTCTCTCCATCTACTTTCAGTTTTACCCATATTAATCGAGAATTTTTTTCTTACATTCTATCACATACTCCCACAACTCCTGTTTCAGGAGTACTGCTACTCCTTCCCTTGCTCTTGTCCTCTCACTAACCCCTGACTTTACTCCCAAGACATTCCCAAACCACTCTTCCCCTTTACCCTTGAGCTTCGTTTCACTCAGAGCCAAAACATCCAGGTTCCTTTCCTCAAAGATACTACCTATCTCTCCTTTTTTCACATCTTGGTTACATCCACACACATTTAGACACCCCACTCTGAGCCTTCGAGGAGGATGAGCACTCCCCGCGTGACTCCTTCAGTTTCCCAATTTAGAAAGTTAAAAATACAAGGATGGGAGGATTTCTGGCCCCACGCTCCAATATATATATATATATATATATATATATATATATATATGAATAAAGTGCATATGAACGCGCACCTTCATAGAACATACAAACCTCCAACAGCCAGGATCGAACCCGGGACCCCTGTGCAAGAGGCAGGCATGGAAACGCTAGGCTATGGGACCATAGCCTAGCGGTTACATGCCTGCCTCTTGCACAGGGGTTCCGGGCTCGATCCTGGCCGTTGGAGGTTTTTATGATATATATATATATATATATATATATATATATATATATATATATATATATATATATATATATATATATATATATATATATATATATATATATATATATATATATATATACATAAATATTCTATATATTTTTTCATTGCACTTTGTCGCTGTTTCCCGCATTAACGAGGTAGCGTAAGGAAACAGACGAAAGAATGGCCCAACCCACCTGCATACACATGTATATACACTCACGTCCAGACACGCATATATACATGAATATACATATCGACGTATACACATATATCCACATATATAATCCACTCCCACTTCACTTCCTCCAGTTTTTCTCCATTCAATCTTACCTCCCAATTGATTTGTCCCTCAACCCTGCTGTACCTAATAAACTTGCTCTTATTCATATTTACTCTTCTTTTTTCACACACTTTACCAAACTCAGTCACCAGCTTCTGCAGTTTCTCACCCATATCAGCCACCAGCGCTGTATCATCAGCGAACGACAACTGACTCACTTCCCAAGCTCTCTCATTCACAACAGACGGCATACTTGCTCCTCTTTCCAAAACTCTAGCATTCACCTCCCTAACAACCCCATCCATAAACAAATCAAACAACCATGGAGACATCACACACCCCTGCCGCAAACCAACATTCACTGAGAACCAATCACTTTTCTTCTCTTCCTAAACGTACACATGTACATAATTCATACCTGCTGCCTTTATTCATTCCCATCGCCACCCCGCCACACATGAAATAAAAAGACCCTCCCCCCTCATATGTGCGAGGTAGCGCTAGGAAAAGACAACAAAAGCCACATTCGTTCACACTCAGTCTCTAGCTGTCATGTGATAATGCACTGAAACCACAGCTCCCTTTCCACATCTAGGCCCCACTGAACTTTCCATTGTTTACCCCAGACGTTTCACATGCCCTGGTTCAATCCATTGACAGCACGTCGACCCCGGTATACCCCATCGTTCCAGTTCACTGTATTCCTTGCATGCCTTTCACCCTCCTGCATGTTCAGGCCCCGATCACTCAAAATCTTTTTCACTCCATCTTTCCACCTAAAATTTGGTCTCCCACTTCTCTTCTTTCCGTCCACCTCTGATACATATATCCTCTTGGTCAATCTTTACTCACTCATTTTCTCGATGTGACCAAACCATTTCAAAACACCCTCTTCTGCTCTCTCAACCATACTCTATCTATTTCCACATATCTCTCTTACCCCTTCATTACTTACTCGATAAAACCACCTCACACCAGATATTGTTCTCAAATATCTCATTTGCCAGCACATCCACCCTCCTCCGCACAACGCAATCTATAGCTCACGCCTCGCAACCATATGACATTGTTGGAACCACTTGTCCTTCCAAAATACCCATTTTTGCTTTCCGAGATAACGTTCTCGACTTCCACACATTTTTCAACGCTCCTGGCACCTTCGCCCCTTCCACCACCCTATGATTCACTTCCGATTCCATGGTTCCATCCGCTGCGAAATCCACTCCCAGATATCTAAAAGACTTCACTTCCTCCAGTTTTTCTCCATTCAAACTTACCTCCCAATTGACTTGTCCCTCAACCCTACTGTACCTACTAGCCTTTCTCTTATTCACATTTACTCTCAGCTTTCTTCTTTCACACACTTTACCAAACTCAGTTACTTGCTTCTGCAGTTTCTCACCCGAATCAACCACCAGCGATGTACCATCAGCGAACAAAAACTGACTCACTTCCCAAGCTCTTTCACCCACAACAGACTGCATACTTGCCCCTCTTTGCAAAACTCTTGCATTCACCTCCCTAACAACCCCATCCATAAACATATTGAACAACCATGTAGACATCACGCACCCTTGCTGCAAACCAACATTTACTGAGAACCAATCAGTTTACTCGATAAAAACTTTTCACTGCTTCTAGCAACTTGTCTCCCACACCATATATTCTTAATACCTTCTACAGAGCGTCTCCATCAACTCTATCATATGCCTTCCCCAAATCCATAGATGCTACATACTGATCCATTTGCTTTTCTAAGTAATTCTCACATATTCTTCAAAGCAAATACCTGATTCACACATCCTCTACCACTTCTGAAACCATACTGCTCTTCCCCAACCTGAAGCCCTGTACATGCCTTCACCCTCTCAATCAATGCCCTCCAATATAATTTCCCAGGAATACTGAACAAACTTATACCTTTTTAATTTGAGCGCTCACTTTTATCCCCTTTGCCGTTGTACAGTTCACTATACAAACATTACGCCAATCCTCAGGTACCTCACCATGAGTCATACATAAATTAAATTACGTTACCAACCAGTCAACAATACAGTCACCCGTTTTTTGATAAATTCCACTGAATACCATCCTAGACCTGCTGCCTTGCCGGCTTTCATCTTCCGAAAAGCTTTTACTACTATATGTTGGAAAGGATCACAATTTTGCGCGTGATCAAGTATATTCCTATGAGTCCACGGGGAAAACGAGTTACGATAAGTTCCCAAGTGCACATTCGTGTAATAATCACATCATCAGAGGAGATACAAGCGAGAAATACAACAGTCAACTGATATACAGCGAAGAGACGTAGGTAGGACGTCATTTGGTAGACATGCAAATGTCCAAGATAGACATAGAGCGTATCATAAACTTATCATGTGGACAAGAAGGTGAATTGTTTACTAATTTTTCAACAATAAATCTATCCAATTTGTATAAACCTTCACTAATATTAAGATTATAATTTTTTGTATGTTTAATAATAGAAGATTCAATGATCTTTCTCGTGGTTCTGGAGTTAAAGTTAATAACTGAGATGGCATTATTCCAGTCAATACAATGATCATAGTTTTAAACGTGATTAAACAAGGCATTTTATTCTTGTCCCGTTCTTATACTATGTTTATGCTGCTTAAGTCTAACAGAGAGATCCTTACCAGTCTGCCCAACATAAAACTTATAACAATTTCTACATGGCACTTAATAGATGCACCCAGGATTTTCTGGTGAATTTCTGATCAAAATATTCTTTATAGTATTATTGTTGCTTTACATTAAAGGATTTAAACAAAATGGGAAGTAAAGTGAAGTTATTATTAAAAGGGAGAACTAAACGATTCTTTGTGTCAATGGGAGGTTTGAGCTCAACTCTATAGAATGATTACTTTGCTAGGGTAGGGTACTTTAAATTAGAATATATCTCTTCAAACTCATCATCAATAAACTCTGGACTGCAAATACGTAATGCCATGAGGAACATAGATTGAAATGATGATTACTCAACTCTGTCATCTTGAGATGAATGATAATGGATATATGAACATACATATGTAGGTTTTCAATATATGCTAAACTTAAAATTTTTCCGTTGCCTATGGATCATGCAATCTTAAAAATGGTAACATACCATTTTTTTCATTTTCTACAGTAAGTTTGATGGAAGATACTAAATTGTTAAGTAAAGGGAAAAATGTTTGCAAATTTTCATTTGTTGACCAAGCACAAAGAACGTAATCTAAATACCTAAACCAAATTCAATTAGATGGTAAGATATCCTTTAGTAATTTTGTTTAAAAAAATTCCATAAAAAGATTACTGAGTACAGGTGAAAGAGTGTTACCCATTGCCATACCAAATATTTTAGCACAATATTCTCCATTGAATTGTAATGCAGAGTCTTTTATACACAATTTTATCAGTTCAAAGAAAACAGACTTTGAAACAGGTAAATGAATATCATCCAAAACATCAAATGAATATTCTAAAAGCTTATCAACTGGAACTTTTGTGGAAAGTGAAGGAACATCAAAGTTAACAAGTTTGAAATCAATATTAACATTGATATTGTTTAGCTTGTTAACTAAATCTACATTGTCCATGAGGTTACAATTTGATATCTTACCCACTAAAGGGCTTAATATAGAAACTAACATTCTGACAATTTATATGTGATGAATCCTACTGAACTCACTATAGGTCTTGCTGGAAAATCTTGTCCATGTCTTTTGATAAGTCCATACATGTATGGCGATGAAGAGGACAAAGATGACAAACATTTGATAAGATAAACATTACCTTTCAACAACTTAATTTCTTTTTTGAAATAGGAATTAACTACTTCTAGGGGATTCTTAATGAGGTTTATGTTTGGCAGACTCGTAACGATCTTTCTGTTAGACTTAAGCAACACAAATAATATAAGAACGGGACAAGAATCAAATCCCTTGTTTAATCACGTTAAAAATTATGAATATTGTACTAACTGGAGTAACGCATTCTCAGTTATCAACTCTAATTCCAGCACCACGAGAAATATCATTTAATTTTCTATTATTGAATACACAAAGAATTATAATCTTAATATTGGTGAAGGTTTATACAAATTGGATAGCTTTATTGTTGATAAAATTTGTAAACAGTTCACCTTCTTAGCCACATAAGTTTATGATACGCTCGTTATACGTCTATTCGTTGTATATCAGCAGACTGTTATATTTCTCTCTTGTGTCTCCTCTGATGATGTGATTATTACACGAAAGTGCACTTGGGAACTTATCGTGTTTCATTTTCAACGTGGACTCATAGGAACATACTTGGTCACGCGCAAAATTGTGATCCTTTCCGATTTATATATATTTTTTATATTTATATATTTTGTTTTGTCGCTCTCTCCCGCGCTAGCGAGGTAGCGCAAGGACACAGACGAAAGAATGGCCCAACCCACCCACATACACATGTACATACATACACGTCCACACATGCAAATATATATACCTATACATCTCAATGTATACATATATATACACACACAGACATATACATATATACACATGTACATAATTCATACTGTCTGCCCTTATTCATTCCCATCGCCACGTCGCTACACATGAAATAACAACCCCCTACCCCCTCATGTGTGCGAGGTAGCGCTAAGAAAAGACAACAAAGGCCCCATTCGTTTACACTCAGTCTCTAGCTGTCATGCAATAATGCACCGAAACCACAGCTTCCTTTCCACACCCAGGCCCCACAGAACCTTCCATGGTTTACCCCAGACGCTTCACATGCCCTGGCTCAATCCATTGACAGCACGTCGACCGCGGTATACCACATCGTTCCAATGCACTCTATTCCTTGCACGCCTTTCACCCTCCTGCATGTTCAGGCCCCGATCACTCAAAATCTTTTTCACTCGATCTTTCAACTTCCAATTTGATCTCCCACTTCTCGTTCCCTCCACATATATCCTCTTGGTCAATCTTTCCTCACTTATTCTCTCCATGTGACCAAACCATTTCAAAACACCCTCATCTGCTCTCTCAACCACGCTCTTTTTATTACCACTCATCTTTCTTACCGTATTATTACTTACTCGATCAAACCACCTCACACCACATATTGTCCTCAAACATCTCACTTCCAGCACATCCATCCTCCTCCGCACATGCCACGCTACTATACAACATTGTTGGAACCACTATTCCTTCAAACACTGCCATTTTTGCTTTCAGAGATAACGTTTTCGACTTCCACACATTCTTTAAGGCCCCCACCCTATGATACATTTCCGCTTCCATGGTTCCATCCGCTGCCAAATTCACTCCCAGATATCTAACACACTTCACTTCCTCCAGTTTTTCTCCATTCAAACTTACCTCCCAGTCGACTTGACCCTCAACCCTACTGTACCTAATAACCTTACTTTTATTCACATTTACTCTCAACTTTCTTCTTTCACACACTTTACCAAACTCAGTCACCAGCTTCTGCAGTTTCTCATATGAATCAGCAACCAGCGCTGTATCATCAGCAAACAACAACTGACTCACTTTCCAAACTCTCTCATCCACAACAGACTACATACTTGCCCCCCTTTCCAAAATTCTTGCATTCACCTCCCTAACAACCCCATCCATAAACAAATTAAACAACCATGGAGACATCACACACCCCTGACGCAACCCTACATTTACTGAGAACCAATCACTTTCCTCTCTTCCTACACATGCACATGCCTTACATCCTCGATAAAAACTTTTCACTGTTTCTAACAACGTGCCTCCCACATCATATATTGTTAATACCTTCCACAGAGCATCTCTATCAACTCTATCATATGCCTTCTCCAGATCCATAAATTCTACATACAAATCCATTTGCTTTTCCAAGTATTTTTCACAGACATTCTCCAAAGCAAAAACCTGATCCACACATCTTCAGCCACTTCTGAAACCACACTGCTCTTCTCCAATTTGAGCCTCTGTACATGCCATCATCCTCTCAATCAATGCCATCCCATATAATTTACCAGGAATACTCAACAAACTTATACATCTGTAATTTCAGCACTCACTCTTATCCTCTTTGCCTTTGTACAAAGGCACTATGCAAGCATTCCGCCAATCCTCAGGCACGTCACCAAGAATCATACATACATTAAATAACCTTACCAACCAGTCAACATTACAATCACCGCCTTTTTTAGTAAATTCCATTGCAATGTCATCCAAACCCGCTGCCTTGCCAGCTTTCATCTTCCGCAAACTTATAATACCTCTTCTCTGTTTACCAAATATATATATATATATATATATATATATATATATATATATATATATATATATATATATATATATATATATATATATATATATATATATATATATATATATATATATATATATATATTCCCCGCGTGTCGTAGAAGGTATCCCTGGGGATAGGGGAGAAAGAATATTTCCCACGTATTCCCTGCGTGTCGTAGAAGGCGACTAAAAGGGGAGGGAGCATGGGGCTGGAAATCCTCCCCTCTCATTATTTTTTTTTTTCCAAAAGAAGGAACAGAGAAGGGGGCCAGGTGAGGATTTCCCTCAAAGGCCCAGCTCTCTGTTCTTAACGCTACCTCGCTAACGCGGGAAATGGCAAATAGTTTGAAAGAAAGATATATATATATATATATATATATATATATATATATATATATATATATATATATATATATGTATATATATATATATATATATATATATATATATATATATATATATATATATATATATATATATATATATATATATATATATATATATATATATATATATATATATATATATATACATATATATATATATATATATATACAAATATACAGACCTACACAGCTTTCCATGGTTTACCCCAGACGCTTCACATGCCCTGATTCAATCCACTGACAGCACGTCAACCCCGGTATACCACATCGATCCAATTCACTCTATTCCTTGCTCTCCTTTCACCCTCCTGCGTGTTCAGGCCCCGATCACACAAAATCTTTTTCACTCCATCTTTCCACCTCCAATTTCGTCTCCCACTTCTCGTTCCCTCCACCTCCGACACATATATCCTCTTGGTCAATCTTTCCTCACTCATTCTCTCCATGTTCCCAAACCATTTCAAAACACACTCTTCTGCTCTCTCAACCACGCTCTTTTCATTTCCACACATCTCTCTTACCCTTCCGTTACTTACGCGATCAAACCACTTCACACCACACATTGTCCTCAAACATCTCATTTCCAGCACATCCATCCTCCCGCGCACAACTCTATCCATAGCCCACGCCTCGCAACCATACAACATTGTTGGAAACACTATTCCTTCAAACATACCCATTTTTGCTTTCCGAGATAATGTTCTCGACTTCCACACATTCTTCAAGGCCCCCAGGATTTTCGCCCCCTCCCCCACCCTATGATCCACTTCCGCTTCCATGGTTCCATCCGCTGCCAGATCCACTCCCAGATATCTAAAACACTTTACTTCCTCCAGTTTTTCTCCATTCAAACTTACCTCCCAGTTGACTTGACCCTCAACCCTACTGTACCTAAATACCTTGCTCTTATTCATATTTACTCTTAACTTTCTTCTTTTTCATACTTTACCAAACTCAGTCACCAGCTTCTGCAGTTTCTCACATGAATCAGCCACCAGCGCTGTATCATCAGCGAACAACAACTGACTCACTTCCCAAGCTCTCTCATCCCCAACAGACTTCATACTTGCCCCTCTTTCCAAAACTCTTGCATTCACCTCCCTAACAAGCCCATCCATAAACAAATTAAACAACCATGGAGACATCACACACCCATGCCGCAAACCTACATTCACTGAGAACCATTAACTCTCCTCTCTTCCTACACCTACACATGCCTTACATCCTCGATAAAAACTTTACACTGCTTCTAACAACTGCCTCCCATATATATATATATATATATATATATATATATATATATATATATATTTATATATATATATATATATTCTTTCTTTTTTCTTTTAAACTATTCGCCATTTCCCGCGTTAGAGAGGTAGCGTTAAGAACAGAGGACTGGGCCTTTTTTGGAATATCCTCACCTGGCTCCCTCTGTTCCTTCTTTTGGAAAATGAAAAAAAAGAGAGGGGAGGATTTCCAGCCCCCAGCTCCCTCCCCTTTTAGTCGCCTTCTACGACACGCAGGGAATACGTGGGAAGTATTCTTAATCTCCTATCCCCAGGGATAATATATATATATATATATATATATATATATATATATATATATATATATATATATATATATATATATATATATATATATATATATATATATATATATATATATATATATATATATATATATATTTATATATATATATATATATATATATATATATATATATATATATATATATATATATATATATATATATATATATATATATATATATATATATATATATATATATATATATATATATATATATATATATATATATATATATATATATATATATATATATATATTTTCCAAAAGAAGGAACAGAGAAGGGGGCCAAGTGACGATAATCCCTCAAAGGCCCAGTCCTCTGTTCTTAACGCTACCTCGCTAATGCGGGAAATGGCGAATAGTATGAAAGAAGAAAAAGAAAGATATATATATATATATATATATATATATATATATATGTAAATATATATATATATATATATATATATATATATATATATATATATATATATATATATATATATATATATATATATATATATATATATATATATATATATTATTTATATTTTATTTATTATACTTTGTCGCTGTCTCCCGCGTTTGCGAGGTAGCGCAAGGAAACAGACGAAAGAAATGGCCCAACCCCCCCCCCCATACACATGTATATACATACGTCCACACACGCAAATATACATACCTACACAGCTTTCCATGGTTTACCCAAGACGCTTCACATGCCTTGCTTCAATCCACTGACAGCACGTCAACCCCGGTATACCACATCGCTCCAATTCACTCTATTCCTTGCCCTCCTTTCACCCTCCTGCATGTTCAGGCCCCGATCACACAAAATCTTTTTCACTCCATCTTTCCACCTCCAATCTGGTCTCCCTCTTCTCCTTGTTCCCTCCACCTCCGACACATATATCCTCTTGGTCAATCTTTCCTCACTCATCCTCTCCATGTGCCCAAACCACTTCAAAACACCCTCTTCTGCTCTCTCAACCACGCTCTTTTTATTTCCACACATCTCTCTTACCCTTACGTTACTTACTCGATCAAACCACCTCACACCAAACATTGTCCTCAAACATCTCATTTCCAGCACATCCATCCTCCTGCGCACAACTCTATCCATAGCCCACGCCTCGCAACCATACAACATTGTTGGAATCACTATTCCTTCAAACATACCCATTTTTGCTATCCGATATAATGTTCTCGACTTCCACACATTCTTCAAGGCCCCCAGGATTTTCGCCCCCTCCCCCACCCTATGATCCACTTCCGCTTCCATGGTTCCATCCGCTGCCAGATCCACTACCAGATATCTAAAACACTTCACTTCCTCCAGTTTTTCTCCATTCAAACTCACCTCCCAATTGACTTGAAGTAAGAGTATTAGTGAAAGAGAAGAGAGAGGCATTTGGACGATTTTTGCAGGGAAAAAATGCAATTCAGTAGGAGATGTATAAAAGAAAGAGACAGGAGGTCAAGAGAAAGGTGCAAGAGGTGAAAAAAAGGGAAAATGAGAGTTGGGGTGAGAGAGTATCATTAAATTTTAGGGAGAATAAAAAGATGTTCTAGTAGGAGGTAAATAAAGTGCGTAAGACAAGGGAGCAAATGAGAACTTCAGTGAAGGTCGCAAATGGGGAGGTGATAACAAGTAGTGGTGATGTGAGAAGGAGATGGAGTGAGTATTTTGAAGGTTTGTTGAATGTGTTTGATGATAGAGTGGCAGATATAGGGTGTTTTGGTCGAGGTGGTGTGCAAAGTGAGAGGGTTAGGGAAAATGATTTGGTAAACAGAGAAGAGGTAGTGAAAGCTTTGCGGAAGATGAAAGCCGGCAAGGCAGCAGGTTTGGATGGTATTGCAGTGGAATTTATTAAAAAAGGGGGTGGCTGTATTGTTGACTGGTTGGTAAGGTTATTTAATGTATGTATGACTCATGGTGAGGTGCCTTAGGATTGGCGGAATGCGTGCATAGTGCCATTGTACAAAGGCAAAGGGGATAAGAGTGAGTGCTCAAATTACAGAGGTATAAGTTTGTTGAGTATTCCTGGTAAATTATATGGGAGGGTATTGATTGAGAGGGTGAAGGCATGTACAGAGCATCAGATTGGGGAAGAGCAGTGTGGTTTCAGAAGTGGTAGAGGATGTGTGGATCAGGTGTTTGCTTTGAAGAATGTATGTGAGAAACACTTAGAAAAGCAAATGGATTTGTATGTAGCATTTATGGATCTGGAGAAGGCATATGATAGAGTTGATAGAGATGCTCTGTGGAAGGTATTAAGAATATATGGTGTGGGAGGAAAGTTGTTAGAAGCAGTGAAAAGCTTTTATCGAGGATGTAAGGCATGTGTACGTGTAGGAAGAGAGGAAAGTGATTGGTTCTCAGTGAATGTAGGTTTGCGGCAGGGGTGTGTGATGTCTCCATGGTTGTTTAATTTGTTTATGGATGGGGTTGTTAGGTAGGTAAATGCAAGAGTTTTGGAAAGAGGGGCAAGTATGAAGTCTGTTGGGGATGAGAGAGCTTGGGAAGTGAGTCAGTTGTTGTTCGCTGATGATACAGCGCTGGTGGCTGATTCATGTGAGAAACTGCAGAAGCTGGTGACTGACTTTGGAAAAGTGTGTGGAAGAAGAAAGTTAAGAGTAAATGTGAATAAGAGCAAGGTTATTAGGTACAGTAGGGTTGAGGGTCAAGTCATATATATATATATATATATATATATATATATATATATATATATATATATATATATATATATATATATATATATATATATATATATATATATATATATATATATATATATATATATATATATATATTTCTTTTTTTTTTTATACCTCGTCGCTGTCTCCCGCGTTTGCGAGGTAGCGCAAGGAAACAGACGAAAGAAATGGCCCAACCCCCCCCATACACATGTACATACACACGTCCACACACGCAAATATACATACCTACACAGCTTTCCATGGTTTACCCCGGACGCTTCACATGCCTTGATTCAATCCACTGACAGCACGTCAACCCCTGTATACCACATCGCTCCAATTCACTCTATTCCTTGCCCTCCTTTCACCCTCCTGCATGTTCAGGCCCCGATCACACAAAATTATTTTCACTCCATCTTTCCACCTCCAATTTGGTCTCCCTCTTCTCCTCGTTCCCTCCACCTCCGACACATATATCCTCTTGGTCAATCTTTCCTCACTCATTCTCTCCATGTGCCCAAACCATTTCAAAACACCCTCTTCTGCTCTCTCAACCACGCTCTTTTTATTTCCACACATCTCTCTTACCCTTACGTTACTTACTCGATCAAACCACCTCACACCAAACATTGTCCTCAAACATCTCATTTCCAGCACATCCATCCTCCTGCGCACAACTCTATCCATAGCCCACGCCTCGCAACCATACAACATTGTTGGAACCACTATTCCTTCAAACATACCCATTTTTGCTTTCCGGGATAATGTTCTCGACTTCCACACATTTTTCAAGGCTCCCAAAATTTTCGCCCCCTCCCCCACCCTATGATCCACTTCCGCTTCCATGGTTCCATCCGCTGACAGATCCACTCCCAGATATCTAAAACACTTCACTTCCTCCAGTTTTTCTCCATTCAAACTCACCTCCCAATTGACTTGACCCTCAACCCTACTGTACCTAATAACCTTGCTCTTATTCACATTTACTCTTAACTTTCTTCTTCCACACACTTTACCAAAATCCGTCACCAGCTTCTGCAGTTTCTCACATGAATCCGCCACCAGCGCTGTATCATCAGCGAACAACAACTGACTCACTTCCCAGGCTCTCTCATCCCCAACAGACTTCATACTTGCCCCTCTTTCCAAGACTCTTGCATTTACCTCCCTAACAACCCCATCCATAAACAAATTAAACAACCATGGAGACATCACACACCCCTGCCGCAAACCTACATTCACTGAGAACCAATCACTTTCCTCTCTTCCTACACGTACACATGCCTTACATCCTCGATAAAAACTTTTCACTGCTTCTAACAACTTGCCTCCCACACCATATATTCTTAATACCTTCCACAGAGCATCTCTATCAACTCTATCATATGCCTTCTCCAGATCCATAAATGCTACATACAAATCCATTTGCTTTTCTAAGTATTTCTCACATACATTCTTCAAAGCAAACACCTGATCCACACATCCTCTACCACTTCTGAAACCACACTGCTCTTCCCCAATCTGATGCTCTGTACATGCCTTCACACTCTCAATCAATACCCTCCCATATAATTTACCAGGAATACTCAACAAACTTATACCTCTGTAATTTGAGCACTCACTCTTATCCCCTTTGCCTTTGTACAATGGCACTATGCACGCATTCCGCCAATCCTCAGGCACCTCACCATGAGTCATACATACATTAAATAACCTTACCAACCAGTCAACAATACAGTCACCCCCTTTTTTAATAAATTCCACTGCAATACCATCCAAACCTGCTGCCTTGCCGGCTTTCATCTTCCGCAAAGCTTTTACTACCTCTTCTCTGTTTACCAAATCATTTTCCCTAACCCTCTCACTTTGCACACCACCTCGACCCAAAAACCCTATATCTGCCACTCTGTCATCGGACACATTCAACAAACCTTCAAAATACTCATTCCATCTCCTTCTCACATCACCACTACTTGTTATCACCTCCCCATTTACGCCCTTCACTGAAGTTCCCATTTGCTCCCTTGTCTTACGCACCCTATTTACCTCCTTCCAGAACATCTTTTTATTTTCCCTAAAATTTAATGATAGTCTCTCACCCCAACTCTCATTTGCCCTTTTTTTCACCTCTTGCACCTTTCTCTTGACCTCGTGTCTCTTTCTTTTATACTTCTCCCACTCAATTGCATTTTTTCCCTGCAAAAATCGTCCAAATGCCTCTCTCTTCTCTTTCACTAATACTCTTACTTCTTCATCCCACCACTCACTACCCTTTCTAAACAGCCCACCTCCCACTCTTCTCATGCCACAAGCATGTTTTGCGCAATCCATCACTGATTCCCTAAATACATCCCATTCCTCCCCCACTCCCCTTACTTCCATTGTTCTCACTTTTTTCCATTCTGTTCACAGTCTCTCCTGATACTTCCTCACACAGGTCTCCTTCCCAAGCTCACTTACTCTCACCACCTTCTTCACCCCAACATTCACTCTTCTTTTCTGAAAACCCATACTAATCTTCACCTTATCCTCCACAAGATAATGATCAGACATCCCTCCAGTTGCACCTCTCAGCACATTGACATCCAAAAGTCTCTCTTTCGCACGCCTGTCAATTAACACGTAATCCAATAACGCTCTCTGGCCATCTCTCCTACTTACATAAGTATACTTATGTATATCTCGATTTTTAAACCAGGTATATATATATATATATATATATATATATATATATATATATATATATATATATATATATATATATATATATATATATATATATCCATGGGGATAGGGGAGAAAGAATACTTCCACGCATTCCTCACGTGTCGCAGAAGGCGACTAAAGTTGACGGGAGCGGAGTGCCGGAAACACTCCCCTCTTTGAACCTTAACTTTCTTAAAGGAGAAACAGAAGAAGGAGTCACGCAAGGAGTGCTCATCCTTCTCGAAAGCTCAGATTGGGGTGTCTAGATGTGTGTGGATGTAACCAAGATGAGAAAATAGGAGAGATAGGTATTATGTTTGAGGAAAGGAACCTGGAGGTTCTTGCTCTGAGCGAAACGAAGCTCAAGGGTAAAGGCTAAGAGTGGTTTGGGAATGTCTTGGGAGTAAAGTCAGGGGTTAGTGAGAGGACAAGAGGAAGGGAAGGAGCAGCACGACTCATGAAACAGGAGTTGTGGAAGTATGTGATAGAGTGTAAGAAAGTAAACTCTACATTGATATGGGTAAAACTGAAAGTTGATGAAGAGAGAGATGGATGATTATTGGTGCATATGCACCTGGGCATGAGAAGAATGATCATTAGAGGCAAGTGTTCTGGGAGCAGCTGAATGAGTGTGTTAGAGGTTTTGATGCACAAGACTGGGTTATAGTGATGGGTGATTTGAATGCAAAGGTGAGTAATATAGCAGTTGAGGGAATAATTGGTATACATGGGGTGTTCAGTGCTGTAAATGGAAATGGTGAAGAGGTTGTAGATTTATGTGCTGAACAGGGACAGGTTATTGGGAATACCAGGTTTAAAAAGCGAGATATACATAAGTATACGTATGCAAGTAGGAGAGATGGCCTGAAAGCGTTTTTGGATTACATGTTAATTGATAGGCGCGCGAAAGAGAGACTTTTGGATGTTAATGTGCTAAGAGGTGTATCTGGAGGGATGTCTGATCATTATTTTGTGGAGGCGAAGGTAAAGATTTGTAGTGGTTTTCAGAAAAGAAGAGAGAATGTTGTGGTGAAGAGAGTGGTGAGAGTAAGTGAGCTTGGGAAGGAGACTTGTGTGAGGACGTACCAGGAGAGACTGAGTAAAGAATGGAAAAAGGTGAGAACAAACGAGGTAAGGGGAGTGTGCGAGGAATGGGATGTATTTAGGAAAGCAGTAATGGCTCGCGCAAAAGATGCTTCTGGCATAAGAAGCGTAGGAGGTGGGTTGATTAGAAAGGGTAGTGAGTGGTGGGATGAAGAAGTAAGATTATTAGTGAAAGAGAAGAGAGAGGCATTTTGACGATTCATGAAGGGAAAAAATGCAAAGTAGTGGGTGATGTATAAAAGAAAGATGCAGGAAGTCAAGAGAAAGGTGCAAGAGGTGAAAAAGAGGGCAAATGAGAGTTGGGGTAAGAGAGTATCATTAAATTTTAGGGAAAATGAAAAGATGTTTTGGAGGGAGGTAAATAAAGTGCGTAAGACAAGGGAGCATATGGGAACATCAGTGAAGGGGGCTAATGTTGAGGTGATAACAAGTAGTGGTGATGTGAGAAGGAGATGGAGTGAGTATTTTGAAGGTCTGTTGAATGTGTTTGATGATAGAGTGGCAGATATAGGGTGTTTTGGTCGAGGTGGTGTGCAAAGTGAGAGAGTTGGGGAATATGATTTGGTAAATAGAAAAGAGGTAGTAAAAGCTTTACGGAAGATGAAAGCCGGCAAGGCAGCAGGTTTGGATGGTATTGCAGTGGAATTCATTAAAAAATGGGGTGACTGTATTGTTGACTGGTTGATAAGGTTATTTAATGTATATATGATTCATGGTGAGGTGCCTGAGGATTGGAGGAATGCTTGCATAGTGCCATTGTACAAAGTCAAAGGGGATAAGAGTGAGTGCTCTAATTTCAGAGGTATAAGTTTGTTGAGTATTTTCTTGTAAATTATATGGGAGGGTATTGATTGAGAGCGTGAAAGCATGGACAGAGAATCAGATTCGGGAAGAGCAGTGTGGTTTCAGAAGTGGTAGAGGATGTGTGGATCAGGTGTTTGCTTTGAAGAATGTATGAGAGAAATACTTAGAAAAGCAAATGGATTTGTATATAGCACTTATGGATCTGGAGAAGACAAATGATAGAGTTGATAGAGATGCTCTGTGGAAGGTAATAAGAATATATGGTGTGGTATGCAAGTTATTAGGATCAATGAAAAGTTTTTATCGAGGATGTAAGGCATGTGTACGTGTAGGAAGAGAGGAAAGTGATTGGTTCTCAGTGAATGTAGGTTTGCGGCAGGGGTGTTTAATTTGTTTATGGATGGGGTTTTTCGGGAGGCGAATGCAAGAGTTTTGGTAAGAGGGGCAAGTATGCAGTCTGTTGTGGATGAGAGAGCTTGGGAAGTGAGTCAGTAGTTGTTCGCTGATGATACAGCGCTGGTGGCTGATTCAAGTGAGAAACTGCAGAAGCTGGTAACTGAGTTTGGTAAAGTGTGTGAAAGAAGAAAGTTAAGATTAAATGTGAGTAAGAGCAAGGTTATCAGGTAGAGTAGGGCTGAGGGTCAAATCACTTGGGAGGTAAGACTGAATGGAGAAAAACTGGAGGAAGTAAAGTGTTTTAGATATTTGGGAGTGGATGTGGCAGCGGATGGAACCGTGGAAGCGGAAGTGAATCATAGGGTGGGGGAGGGGGCGAAAATTCTGGGTGATTTGAAGAATGTTTGGAAGTCGAGAACATTATCTCGGAAAGCAAAAATGTGTGTGTTTGAAGGAATAGTGGTTCCAACAATGTTGTATGGCCGCGAGGCGTGGGCTATGGATAAAGTTGTGCGTAGGAGCGTGGATGTGCTGGAAATGAGATGTTTGAGGACAATTTATGGTGTGAGGTGCTTTGATCGCGTAAGTAATGTATATATATAAATATATATATATATATGTATATATATATATATATATATATATTTTTTTTTTTTTTTTTTTTTTTTTTTTTATACTTTGTCGCTGTCTCCCGCGTTTGCGAGGTAGCGCAAGGAAACAGACGAAAGAAATGGCCCAACCCCCCCCCCCCATACACATGTACATACACACGTCCAGATACGCAAATATACATACCTACACAGCTTTCCATGGTTTACCCCAGACGCTTCACATGCCTTGCTTCAATCCACTGACAGCACGTCAACCCCTGTATACCACATGACTCCAATTCACTCTATTTCTTGCCCTCCTTTCACCCTCCTGCATGTTCAGGCCCCGATCACACAAAATCTTTTTCACTCCATCTTTCCACCTCCAATTTGGTCTCCCTCTTCTCCTCGTTCCCTCCACCTCCGACACATATATCCTCTTGGTCAATCTCTCCTCACTCATTCTCTCCATGTGCCCAAACCATTTCAAAACACCCTCTTCTGCTCTCTCGACCACGCTCTTTTTATTTCCACACATCTCTCTTACCCTTACGTTACTTACTCGATCAAACCACCTCACACCACACATTGTCCTCAAACATCTCATTTCCAGCACATCCATCCTCCTGCGCACATCTCTATCCATAGCCCACGCCTCGCAACCATACAGCATTGTTGGAACCACTATTCCCTCAAACATACCCATTTTTGCTTTCCGAGATAATGTTCTCGACTTCCACACATTTTTCAAGGCTCCCAAAATTTTCGCCCCCTCCCCCACCCTATGATCCACTTCCGCTTCCATGGTTCCATCCGCTGACAGATCCACTCCCAGATATCTAAAACACTTCACTTCCTCCAGTTTTTCTCCATTCAAACTCACCTCCCAATTGACTTGACCCTCACCCCTACTGTACCTAATAACCTTGCTCTTATTCACATTTACTCTCAACTTTCTTCTTCCACACACTTTACCAAACTCAGTCACCAGCTTCTGCAGTTTCTCACATGAATCAGCCACCAGCGCTGTATCATCAGCGAACAACAATTGACTCACTTCCCAAGCTCTCTCATCCCCAACAGACTTCATACTTGCCCCTCTTTCCAGGACTCTTGCATTTACCTCCTTACAACCCCATCCATAAACAAATTAAACAACCATGGAGACATCACACACCCCTGCCGCAAACCTACATTCACTGAGAACCAATCACTTTCCTCTCTTCCTACACGTACACATGCCTTACATCCTCGATAAAAACTTTTCACTGCTTCTAACAACTTGCCTCCCACACCAT
Organism: Panulirus ornatus; assembly: GCF_036320965.1. Lineage (NCBI taxonomy): Eukaryota > Metazoa > Arthropoda > Malacostraca > Decapoda > Palinuridae > Panulirus > Panulirus ornatus. Next base: position 11,741,382 of record NC_092295.1, read on the forward strand.
ATATTCTTAATACCTTCCACAGAGCATCTCTATCAACTCTATCATATGCCTTCTCCAGATCCATAAATGCTACATACAAATCCATTTGCTTTTCTAAGTATTTCTCACATACATTCTTCAAAGCAAACACCTGATCCACACATCCTCTACCACTTCTGAAACCGCACTGCTCTTCCCCAATCTGATGCTCTGTACATGCCTTCACCCTCTCAATCAATACCCTCCCATATAATTTACCAGGAATACTCAACAAACTTATACCTCTGTAATTTGAGCACTCACTCTTATCCCCTTTGCCTTTGTACAATGGCACTATGCACGCATTCCGCCAATCCTCAGGCACCTCACCATGAGTCATACATACATTAAATAACCTTACCAACCAGTCAACAATACAGTCACCCCCTTTCTTAATAAATTCCACTGCAATACCATCCAAACCTGCTGCCTTGCCGGCTTTCATCTTCCGCAAAGCTTTTACTACCTCCTCTCTGTTTACCAAATCATTTTCCCTAACCCTCTCACTTTGCACACCACCTCGACCAAAACACCCTATATCTGCCACTCTGTCATCAGACACATTCAACAAACCTTGAAAATACTCATTCCATCTCCTTCTCACATCACCGCTACTTGTTATCACCTCCCCATTTACGCCCTTCACTGAAGTTCCCATTTGCTCCCTTGTCTTACGCACCCTATTTACCTCCTTCCAGAACATCTTTTTATTCTCCCTAAAATTTACTGATAGTCTCTCACCCCAACTCTCATTTGCCCTTTTTTTCACCTCTTGCACCTTTCTCTTGACCTCCTGTCTCTTTCTTTTATACTTCTCCCACTCAATTGCATTTTTTCCCTGCAAAAATCGTCCAAATGCCTCTCTCTTCTCTTTCACTAATACTCTTACTTCTTCATCCCACCACTCATTACCCTTTCTAAACAGCCCACCTCCCACTCTTCTCATGCCACAAGCATCTTTTGCGCAATCCATCACTGATTCCCTAAATACATCCCATTCCTCCCCGACTCCCCTTACTTCCATTGTTCTCACCTTTTTCCATTCTGTACACAGTCTCTCCTGGTACTTCCCCACACAAGTCTCCTTCCCAAGCTCACTTACTCTCACCACCTTCTTCACCCCAACATTCACTCCTCTTTTCTGAAAACCCATACTAATCTTCACCTTAGCCTCCACAAGATAATGATCAGACATCCCTCCAGTTGCACCAATCAGCACATTAACATCCAAAAGTCTCTCTTTCGCACGCCTGTCAATTAACACGTAATCCAATAACGCTCTCTGGCCATCTCTCCTACTTACATAAGTATACTTATGTATATCTCGCTTTTTAAACCAGGTATTCCCAATCATCAGTCCTTTTTCAGCACATAAATCTACAAGCTCTTCACCATTTCCATTTACAACACTGAACACCCCATGCATACCAATTATTCCCTCAACTGCCACATTACTCACCTTTGCATTCAAATCACCCATCACTATAACCCGGTCTCGTGCATCAAAACCGCTAACACACTCATTTAGCTGCTCCCAAAACACTTGCCTCTCATGATCTTTCTTCTCATGCCCAGGTGCATATGCACCAATAATCACCCACCTCTCTCCATCAACTTTCAATTTTACCCATATTAATCGAGAATTTACTTTCTTACATTCTATCACATACTCCCACAACTCCTGTTTCAGGAGTATTGCTACTCCTTCCCTTGCTCTTGTCCTCTCACTAACCCCTGACTTCACTCCCCAGACATTTCCAAACCACTCTTCCCCTTTACCCTTGAGCTTCGTTTCACTCAGAGCCAAAGCATCCAGGTTCCTTTCCTCAAACATACTACCTATCTCTCCTTTTTTCACATCTTGGTTACATCCACACACATTTAGGCACCCCACTCTGAGCCTTCGAGGAGGATGATCACTCCCCGCGTGACTCCTTCTTCTGTTTCCCATTTTAGAAAGTTAATACAAGGAGGGGAGGATTTCCGGCCCCCCGCTCCCGTCCCCTCTAGTCGCTTTCTACGACACGCGAGGAATACGTGGGAAGTATTCTTTCACCCCTATCCCCAGGGAAAATATACATATATATATACATATACACACACACACACACACACACACATATGCACATACACACACACACACACACATACATATATATACATATGAAAAATGTAAGAACAATTTAGAAACAAACTTTTAGCTTGAAATGAATGAGAAAAAAAAAAAAATGAATGTCACATAATGGTTCAACCTCTGGCTATGGAAAAGGAAATGTACAATTTATTCACACAAACGTCAATAGCAGTTCTCATCAATTTCACCACTGTGTCAATAAGCTTCAATGTCTAAGCTACATTTTTCTCCAACTTCACTATTTTCTTGTCAAAAACACCATGCATGAAAACTATCACTCCATTAACACAACTATAAACATTTACTTCCCCTTTAAAAGTTCTGGGGAAGTCTGTCTCGATACACTGCGGCGAGGCGACGCGACGCTGACACAATCACTGTCACAATATCCCTTCTGCCTCCTCAAGTCAATCTCTCAGCCACAGTGCAGGCCTTCATATATATATATATATATATATATATATATATATATATATATATATATATATATATATATATATATATATATATATATATATATATATATATATACATATATATATATATATATATATATATATATATATATTTATTTATTTTGCTTTGTCACTGTCTCCCGCGTTTGTAAGGTAGCGCAAGGAAACAGACGAAAGAAATGGCCAAACCCACCACCGTACACATGTATATACATACATGTCCACACACGCAAATGTACATACCTATACATCTCAATGTACACATATATATACACACACAGACACATACATATATACCCATGCACACAATTCACACTGTCTGCCTTTATTCATTCCCATCGCCACCTCCCCACACATGGAATACCATCCCCCTCCTCCCTCATGTGTGCGAGGTAGCGCTAGGAAAAGACAACAAAGGCCCCATTCGTTCACACTCAGTCTCTAGCTGTCATGCAATAATGCCCGAAACCACAGCTACCTTTCCACATCCAGGCCAAACACAACTTTCCGTGGTTTACCCAGACGCTTCACATGCCCTGATTCAATCCACTGACAGCACGTCAACCCCGGTATACCACATCGATCCAATTCACTCTATTCCTTGTCCGCCTTTCACCCTCCTGCATGTTCAGGCCTCGATCACTCAAAATCTTTTTCACTCCATCTTTCCACCTCCAATTTGATCTCCCACTTCTCCTCGTTCCCTCCACTTCCGACACATATATCCTCTTGGTCAATCTTTCCTCACTCATTCTCTCCATGTGCCCAAACCATTTCAAAACACACTCTTCTGCTCTCTCAACCACGCTCTTTTTATTTCCACACATCTCTCTCACCCTTACATAACTTACTCGATCAAACCACCTCACACCACACATTGTACTCAAATATCTCATTTCCATAAAATCCACCGTCATGCGCACAACTCTATCCATAGCCCACGCCTCGCAACCATACAACATTGTTGGAACCACTATTCGTTCAAACATACCCATTTTTGCTTTCCGAGATAATGTTCTCGACTTCCACACATTCTTCAAGGCTCCCTGGATTTTCGCCCCCTCCCCCAACCTATGATTCACTTCCGCTTCAATGGTTCTAACCGCTGCCAGATCCACTCCCAGATATCTAAAACTCTTTACTTCCGCCATCTGTTTCCCATTTTTAGAAGGTTAAAATACAAGGATGGGAGGATTTCAGGCCCCTCGCTCCCGTCCCCTCTAGTCGCCTTCTACGACACGTGAGGAATGCTTGGGAAGTATTTTTTCACCCCTATCCCCAGCGATTATATATATATATATATATATATATATATATATATATATATATATATATATTTTTTTTTTTTTTTTTTTTTACTTTGTCGCTGTCTCCCGCGTTTGCGAGGTAGCGCGAGGAAACAGACGAAAGAAATGGCCCAACCCCCATACACACGTACATACACACGTCCACACACGCAAATATACATACCTACACAGCTTTCCATGGTTTACCCCAGACGCTTCACATGCCTTGATTCAATCCACTGACAGCACGTCAACCCCTGTATACCACATCGCTCCAATTCACTCTATTCCTTGCCCTCCTTTCACCCTCCTGCATGTTCAGGCCCCGATCACACAAAATCTTTTTCACTCCATCTTTCCACCTCCAATTTGGTCTCCCTCTTCTCCTCGTTCCCTCCAGCTCCGACACATATATCCTCTTGGTCAATCTTTCCTCACTCATTCTCTCCATGTGCCCAAACCATTCCAAAACACCCTCTTCTGCTCTCTCAACCACGCTCTTTTTATTTCCACACATCTCTCTTACCTTTACGTTACTTACTCGATCAAACCACCTCACACCACACATTGTCCTCAAACATCTCATTTCCAGCACATCCATCCTCCTGCGCACAACTCTATCCATAGCCCACGCCTCGCAACCATACAACATTGTTGGAACCACTATTCCTTCAAACATACCCATTTTTGCTTTCCGGGATAATGTTCTCGACTTCCACACATTTTTCAAGGCTCCCAAAATTTTCGCCCCCTCCCCCACCCTATGATCCACTTCCGCTTCCATGGTTCCATGCGCTGACAGATCCACTCCCAGATATCTAAAACACTTCACTTCCTCCAGTTTTTCTCCATTCAAACTCACCTCCCAATTGACTTGACCCTCAACCCTACTGTACCTAATAACCTTGCTCTTATTCACATTTACTCTTAACTTTCTTCTTCCACACACTTTACCAAACTCCGTCACCAGCTTCTGCAGTTTCTCACATGAATCCGCCACCAGCGCTGTATCATCAGCGAACAACAACTGACTCACTTCCCAAGCTCTCTCATCCCCAACAGACTTCATACTTGCCCCTCTTTCCAAGACTCTTGCATTTACCTCCCTAACAACCCCATCCATAAACAAATTAAACAACCATGGAGACATCACACACCCCTGCCGCAAACCTACATTCACTGAGAACCAATCACTTTCCTCTCTTCCTACACGTACACATGCCTTACATCCTCGATAAAAACTTTTCACTGCTTCTAACAACTTTCCTCCCACACCATATATTCTTAATACCTTCCACAGAGCATCTCTATCAACTCTATCATATGCCTTCTCCAGATCCATAAATGCTACATACAAATCCATTTGCTTTTCTAAGTATTTCTCACATACATTCTTAAAAGCAAACGCCTGATCCACACATCCTCTACCACTTCTGAAACCACACTGCTCTTCCCCAATCTGATGCTCTGTACATGCCTTCACCCTCTCAATCAATAACCTCCCATATAATTTACCAGGAATACTCAACGAACTTATACCTCTGTAATTTGAGCACTCACTCTTATCCCCTTTGCCTTTGTACAATGGCACTATGCACGCATTCCGCCAATCCTCAGGCACCTCACCATGAGTCATACATACATTAAATAACCTTACCAACCAGTCAACAATACAGTCACCCCCTTTTTTAATAAATTCCACTGCAATACCATCCAAACCTGCTGCCTTGTCGGCTTTCATCTTCCGCAAAGCTTTTACTACCTCTTCTCTGTTTACCAAATCATTTTCCCTAACCCTCTCACTTTGCACACCACCTCGACCCAAACACCCTATATCTGCCACTCTGTCATCAGACACATTCAACAAACCTTCAAAATACTCATTCCATCTCCTTCTCACATCACCACTACTTGTTATCACCTCCCCATTTACGCCCTTCACTGAAGTTCCTATTTGCTCGCTTGTCTTACGCACCCTATTTACCTCCTTCCAGAACATCTTTTTATTCTCCCTAAAATTTCCTGATAGTCTCTCACCCCAACTCTCATTTGCCCTGTTTTTCACCTCTTGCACCTGTCTCTTGACCTCCTGTCTCTTTCTTTTATACTTCTCCCACTCAATTGCATTTTTTCCCTGCAAAAATCGTCCAAATGCCTCTCTCTTCTCTTTCACTAATACTCTTACTTCTTCATCCCACCACTCACTACCCTTTCTAAACAGCCCACCTCCCACTCTTCTATATATATATGTATATATACATATATATATATATATATATATATATATATATATATATATATATATATATATATATATATATATATATATATATATATATATATATATATATATCTTTCTCTTTTTCATACTATTCGCCATTTCCCGCATTAGCGAGGTAGCGTTGAGAACAGAGGACTGGGCATTGAGGGAATATCCTCACCTGGGCCCCTTCTCTGTTCCCTCTTTTGGAAAATTAAAAAAAAAAGTGAGAGGGGAGGATTTCCAGCCCCCCGCTCCCTCCCGTTTTAGTCGCCTTCTACGACATGTAGGGAATACGTGGGAAAAATTCTTTCTCCCCTATCCCCAGGGGCGAAAGAATACTTCCCACGCATTCCTCACGCGTCGTATAAGGCGACTAAATGGGACGGGAGCGGAGGGCTGGAAACCCTCCCCTCTTGTATCTCAACTTTCTATAAGAGGAAACAGAAGTAGGAGTTACGCTGGGAGTGCTCAGCCTCCTCGCTTGCTCAGATTGGGATGTCTAAATGTATGTGGATGTAACCAAGTTGAGAAAAAAGGAGAAATAGGTAGTATGTTTGAGCAAAGGAACCTGGATGTTTTGGCTCTGAGTGAAGCGAAGCTCAAGGGTAAAGGGGAAGAGTGGTTGGGGAATGTCTTGGGAGTAAAGTCAGGGGTTTATTGAGAGGACAAGAGGAAAGGAAGGAGTAACAGTACTCCAGAAACAGGAGTTGTGGGAGTATGTGATAGAGTGTAAGAAAATAAACTCTAGATTGATATGGGTAAAACTGAAAGAGGATTGAGAGAGATGGATGATTATTGGTGCATATGCACCAGGGCAAGAGAAGAAAAATCATGAGAGGCAAGTGCTTTGGGAGCAGATGAGTGAGTGTGTTAGTAGTTTTATTGCGGGAGACGGGGTTGTAGTGATGGGGGATTTGAATGCAAAGGTGAGTAATGTGGCAGTTGAGGGAATAATTAGTGTACATGGGATGTTCAGGTTTGTAAATGGAAATGGTGAAGAGCTTGTTGATTTATGTGCTGAAAAAGGACTGGTGATTGGGAATAGCTGGTTTAAAACGAGAGATACACATAAGTATACGTATGTAAGTAGGAGAGATGGCCAGAGAGCGTTATTGGATTACGAGTTAATTGATAGGCGCGCGAAAGAGAGACTTTTGAATGTTAATGTGCTGAGAGGTGCAATTGGAGGGATGTCTGATCATTATCTTGTGGAGGCGAAAGTGAAGATTTGTAGAGGCTTTCAGAAAAGAAGATAGAATGTTGGGATGAAGAGAGTGGTGAGAGTAAGTGAGCTTGGGAAAGATACTTGTGTTAGAAAGTACCAGGAGAGACTGAGTACAGAATGGAAAAAGGTGAGAACAAAGGAGGTAAGGGGAGTGGGGTAGGAATGGGATGTATTTAGGAAAGCAGTGATGGCTTGCGGAAAAGATGCTTGTGGCATGAGAAGCGTGGGAGGTCGGCAGATTAGAAAGGGTAGTGAGTGGTGGGATGAAGAAGTAAGAGTATTATTGAAAGAGAAGAGAGAGGCATTTGGACGATTTTTACAGGGAAATAATGCAAATGAATGGAAGATGTATAAAAGAAAGAGGCAAGGTGTCAAGAGAAAGGTACAAGAGGTGAAAAAGAGGGCAAATGTGAGTTGGGGTGAGAGAGTATCTTTAAATTTTAATGTGAATGAAAAGATATTTTGGAAGGAGGTAAATAAATTGCGTAAGACAAGGGAACAAATGGGAACTTCAGTGAAGGGGGCTAATGGGGAGGTGATGACAGGTAGTGGTGATGTGAAAAAAAAGATAGAGTGAGTATTTTGAAGGTTTGTTGAATTTGCCTTGATGATAGAGTAGTAGATATAGGGTGCTTTGGTCGAGGTGGTGTGCAAGGTGAGAGGGTTAGGGAGAATGATTTGGTAAATATAGAAGAGGTAGTAAAAGCTATGCGAAAGATGAAAGCCGGCAACGCGGCGGGTTTGCATGGTATTCCAGTGGAATTTACTAAAAAAGGGGGGTGACTGTATTGTTGACTGGTTGGTAAGGTTATTTGATGTATGTATGACTCATGGAGAGGGCCTGAGGACTGGCGGTATGCTTGCATAGTGCCATTGTACAAAGGCACAGAGGATAAATGTGAGTGCTCAAATTACAGTGGGATAAGTTTGTTGAGTATTCCTGGGAAATGATATTGGAGGGTATTGATTGAGAGGGTGAAGGTATGTAAAAGCATCAGATTGGGGAATAGCAGGTTTGTTTCAGAAGTGGTAGAGGATGTGTGTTTGCTTTGAAGAATGTATGTGAGAAATACTTAGGAAAGCAAATGGATTTGTATGTAGCATTTATGGATCTGGAGAAGGCATATCATAGAGTTGATAGAGATGCTCTGTGGGAGGTATTAGGAATATATGTTGTGGGAGGCAGGTTGTTAGAAGCAGTGAAAAGTTTTCATCGAGAATGTAAGGCATTTGTACGTGTAGGAAGAGAGGAAAGTAATTGATTTTCAGTGAATGTAGGTTTGCGGCAGGGGTGTGTGATGTCTCCATGAATGTTTACTTTGTTTATGGATGGGGTTGTTAGGGAGATGAATGCAAGAGTTTTGGAAAGTGGGGCAAGTATACAGTCTGTTGTGGATGAGAGCTTGGGAAGTGAGTCAGTTGTTGTTCGCTGATGATACAGCGCTGGTGGCTGATTCATGTGAGAACCTGCAGAAGCTGGTGACTGAGTTTGGTAAAGTTTGTGAAAGAAGAAAGTTAAGAGTAAATGTGAATAAGAGCAAGGTTATTAGGTACAGTAGGGTTGAGGGAGAAGTCAACTGGGAGGTAAGTTTGAATGGAGAAAAACTGGAGGAAGTGAAGTGTTTTAGATATCTGGGAGTGGATTTGGCAGCGGATGGAAGCATGGAAGCGGAAGATAATCGTAGGGTTGTGGAGGGGGGCGAAAGTTCTGGGAGCGTTGAAGAATGTGTGGAAGTCGAGAACATTATCTTGGAAAGGAAAAATGGGTATGTTTGAAGGACTCGTGGTTCCAACAATGTTATATGGCTGCGAGGAGTGGGCTATAGATAGAGTTGTGCGGATGAGGGTGAATGTGCTGGAAATGAGATGTTTGAGGATATGTGGTGTGAGGTGGTTTGATCGAGTAAGTAATAATAGGGTAAGAGCTATGTGTGGTAATAAAACGAGTGTGGTTGAGAGAGTAGAAGAGGGTGTTTTGAAATGGTTTTGTCACATGGAGAGAGTGTGTGAGGAAAGATTGACCAAGAAGATATACACGTCAGAGGTGGAGGGAACGAGGAGAAGTGGGAGACCAAATTGGAGGCGGAAAGATGGAGTGAAAAAGATTTTGAGTGATCGGGGCCTGAACATGCAGGAGGGTGAAAGACGTGTAAGGAATAGAGTGAATTGGAACGATGTGGTATACCGGCGTCGACGTGCTGTCAATGGATTGAACCACGGCATATGAAGCGTCTGGGGTAAACCATCGAAAGTTCTGTGGGGCCTGGATGTGGAAAGAGAGCTGCGATTTCGGTGCATTAGTACATGACAGCTTGAGACTGAGTGTGAACGAATATGGCCTCTGTTGTCTTTTCTTAGCGCTATCCTCACGCACATAAGGGGGAAGGGGGTTGTTATCTTATGTGTGGCGGGGTGGCGATGGGAATGAACAAAGGTAGACAGTATGAATTATGTGCACGTGTATATATGTATATGTCTGTGTGTATATATATGTATACGTTGAGATGTATAGGTATGTATATTTGCCTGTGTGGACGTGTATGTATATACATGTGTATGTGGGTGGGTTGGGCCATTCTATCCTCTGTTTCCTTGCGCTACCTCGCTAACGTGGGAGACAGCGACAAAGCAAAATGAATATTGATATATATATATATATATATATATATATATATATATATATATATATATATATATATATATATATATATATATATATATATATATATATATATATATATATATTGCTAATAACTCCGAAGGAAATGAAACATGATAAGTTCCCAAGTGCACTTTCGTGTAATGATCACATCGTCAGGGCTGATACAAGAATGAGATAGAGGACACGAACAGACGTAGCTAAGATGCCGTTATTAAACAAGCGTTACCGTATGGTGGTGTTAGGGTTGGTGTTGTTCGGGTCTGGCATTATGCCTGTCATAAGATTTTATTATTTGGACAAGAAAGGAAACTGTTTACAAATTTTGCCTATGACATAGCTGTCCAGTTTGTATAGATCTTCACTAATATTTATGTCGCAGTTTTTGTGCATTTATAAAAAAGAACAGAAGATTCAAAGATTCAATCATAAAGGACTTATGATCAATGAATAAATTATCACTACTCCTTTCAATACAATGACCATGATTTTTAACATGATTAAAGAAGGTATTTGATTCATGTCCTGTTCTTGTACTATATCTCTGTAGCTTAAGTCTAACAGAAAGATGCTTATCAGTCTGCCTAACACAAAATGTACAACAGCTTTTACAAGGGATTTTGTAAAACATAGCCTACAAAATTATCTGGCGAGTTTTCGATTAAGATATTCTTTTTGATATTGTTATTGATGAAGGCTTCATTTTTATCGAAGGATTTAACTAATTTGGGAAGCAATGTTGAATTATCACTAAGAGGGAGAATTTAGAAAATTACTGGTATCAGAGTTTTGGGTTTAACTGTATAAAATCATCTCTGCCAACTTAAGGGATTTATCAGTGAAAGCTCTAGGAAACTTTAACTTGGACCCAATGGAATATCATCTTCTCAAATTCATCATCAATAAATTTTGGATTGCATATACGTAATGCCCAAAACAACATCGACAGGAATGATGATAGTTTAAGTCTATCATGTTTATATGAGTTCATATGAGAAAGATAGACAACAGGAGGCCTGATTGCCCTACGACGGGGTAGTCTGAAGAAAAGAAAAAATGTTGACAAAAAAAATGTAATTCCGTTCAGCAGCTTTTTAAGCTATCACCGACTCATCATTGCTGAACATTAGCCTTCTGCTGTCCCCGTTAACGCTGTCGTTTATATGTTTATTTCTGGCGTTTTTCTCAGAGTATAACTGAATTTATAACATATTTGTCTAAACGACTTTTGACCGTATTCATAGTCACAGAATTCACTACGTCTGACGGTAACTTATTCAAAAGCTCAACGTACTTATAGAAAAAGGAGCTTTTCCCTCGTCCGTACTACATGTTCTAGCTTTCAATTTTATCCCATTTATCTTAGTAACTGTATTTTCTTGTATTTAGAAAAGGTCTTCGTGATTTACGCTATCGAACTTGTTCAGAATTTTGAACACTTGGATTAAGTCGCCGCGAAGTCTACGTGTTATTACGGGAAAAGAGATCCAAGCCTTTTAGGCTCTCTTCATGTGCCGGATTTCTAATAGATGGAAACAATTTTGTTTTACGTTTTTGTACTTTCTCTAATCGTTCCTCGTCTCCCCTATAGTTTGGGGACCAAAACTGGACTACATATTTAAGGTGTGGTCTTACTAGAGAATTATATAGTGTGAGAATTGCTTCTGGTGTCTTGTAATCTATGTTCCTAGCTATGAAACAACATTTGGTCACCTTTTTTACTTTCTGCTTGACACTGTTTAGAGTATTTCAGATTGTTGCTAATGACAACTCCAAGGTCCTTTTCTTCATCTACTTTAGAGAGTTTCCGAACAATTTGTAGTCGTAACGTATATTCTTGTGTCCAAAGTGCATAACTTTACACTTGTCCACATTAAACTTCATTTGCCATCTGTCTAACCACTCTGCTAGTAAGTTAAGATCTCTATGAATCATTTCGCAGTCCCGCCTGTTTACAGCTCTGCCTCCTATTTTAGTATCATCAGCAGATTTGGAGATCTTATATATGAGACCGAGTTCTAGGTCATTAATGAATATTATGAATAGAATTGGACCTAGGACCGACCCCTGTGGCACACCACTTGTTACGTTTAACCAATCTGAGGCTTCGCTGTTAAGTACTACACGCTGCTTTCTTCTGGTAAGCCAGTCTCTGATCCATGTACAGAGTTCTTCACCGATTCCGTGTGCTTTGAGTTTATATAAAAGTCTCTTGTTAGGTACTTTATCAGAAGCCTTTTAGAAATCTAAATATACTACATCAGATGGTACTTTTTTGGTCCAAATCATAATATAAAACATTAAAGATTCTAGCACATTCGTCAGGCAGGGTCTTCTGAAGCGGAAACCGGTGTTGATTTTCCGATATAATTTTGTGTTCTTCTAGAAACGTGACAATTTTATCTCGTATTATTTTTTCCATCATTTTACCTAGCACTGACGTAAGGCTAATCTGACGGTAGTTCAAGGCACACTTTTTGTCTCCTTGTTTATATATAGGAGAAACATTTGCCAGTTTCCAGTCAGTTGGCACCAGACCATCTGATAGAGATGTGTTGAATATTTTTGTTATGGGGTATATCAGCTGTCTCCTGACCTCCTTTAAAAATCTTGGAGTTAAGTTATCTGGGCCGTGGGATTTGTTAGGATTTAATTGGTCCAGGTATTTAAGTACTTCAGAACTCTTTATTTCTCTAACCTTCAACTCTTCATCAGATCCTTGAAACATTTTCATTGGTTGTGGTATTCGAGATGTTTCTTTAATTGTCAATACAGAGTTAAAAGAATAGTTTAGTATGGTAACCATTTCCTTATCGTCAGTAGTTAATGTGTCATGTTCGTTTCGTAATGGTCCAATTCCTTTCATTGTCTTCCATTGTCTTATATATTTGAAGAATTCCTTACGATTATTCTTAACTTTAAAGGAAATTCTTTTTTCTTCGTCGTGTTTACTCTGTCTTATGACCTTCTTACATTCTCTTTGGATTTTGATTAATTTCTGGTGATTTTCATCGTTTCCTGAATATTTGAAATTCTTAAATGTTTTCTTCTTTTGATGAATTAGTCCTTCTAATCTTCTATTCATCCATGATGGTTCTGAAATATTGCAAGTTCTCTTCGTAATTCGTGGAATTTGTTTATTTTCAAAATCCCGAGTTGTGTACTTTCAGAATTATACCACATTTCCTCTGCTGTGGAAAGTCAAGAGGTTTTTCCAATTGGTACTGCGAATTTCATGTCTAACGTTTGGGTTGAGTGATAATGAATAAACAAACATTAGTGGGTATGATGAGTAAGATGTAACCTTCCTCTCCTCTGTCTTGTCACCTTCTATATAACTCGAGAATCTGCTATTTTTTTTCCTCTCTTTCTCTTCTGCATTAGATTACCTAGCTGGAGACCATCAGCAGATCTGTAACTGTCTTTACCAGGTATTCTCATTTACATATTGAATTTCATTTTAGACTTTTCAACATAGCTTTCAAGGATACTTTGTTACATAAACTAATCCATCCTGACTGGGAAACTTCCCCTCTTCCTTTCGTTGAAATATATAGACTTGAACGTCCTCCTAAGGCTGGACAAATGCCTCAACTAAAGACCTTTTTATAATTCTGACTCCCAAAGTTCGAGGCAGATTTCTTTAGAGTTCCTTCATAAACAACTTAACCACAGAAGCTAATGGAAAACATTTAGCTCATGTAAAGGCGTCTCACAAAGGCTTATCAGTCTGACGGGAAAATAAACTTAGCATTCAAGAAGGAATCAGGTAATGTTTTCCACAACGATGGACACGAGCTAATGCGGACTAAACTGAGGCATAGTAAGTGGATACTGACAGCGCTCTGAATGGATGCAAACATGAGGCAGGAAATGATTTCCAGAAGTTTAATAACCGTTTTATGAGAACTTTAATGAGGCAGCTTTGTACTTCCTGAGAGGCCCGTTTTAATGAGGAATGGCTTAATTTACCTTCAGTTATTGTTTTCTGCAGTTAATTGTGAAATTAAGGTACTGTAACAGTTTATGATCCTTTTAATCACACGTTTGTGGATCTTCATACAAAAGCCAAAATACCAGCTTGCTGTATGTGTGGATTTAAATTTCGTAATTCACAAACTGGGTGGAAACTTCATTTCATATCATTTTGCAAAGCAATTGAGTGAGACAGTCAGCTGGGACCTATATTTTTATTGATAAGAATTAAAAGTGGACTGAAGTCAGTTCCTCTATTCCGCTATTCAAAACCACAATTATTTTTGAGAATTTCTCGGCAATTCCTTTAATGGATTTCATTGGTATAACGATTAGCGTTCCTATCCGTGACGCATTCACGGGTCCGCCCAGGGTCGAGTGCATAGATTCCAATCCGGATTGCGGCAGTCGGTCCACAGCCAACCCAGATGTTCATCCAACCCAAGGGGTTGGTCGATAAATTGGGTACCTACTCAGTCTAAATATATATATATATATATATATATATATATATATATATATATATATATATATATATATATATATATATATATATATATATGAATACTGAATTCGTGAAGACGAGCGTAGACGACTTCGCCTCCGTTCTGCATGATGTGAAAATGCAGATGAGTCACTAGAAGAAGAAGAAGAAGAAGAAGAAGAAGAGGAGGAAGAAGAAGAAGAAGAAGAAGAAGAAGAGGAGGAGGAGGAAGAAGAGGAGGAGGGAGGAAGAAGAGGAGAGGACACGAGACTCGGCCGTCAGTTGCAGGAGGAGGACATGAGCGTCCTATGAGGGAGCCCAGCACCAGCTCCCTGGGGTCCTACGGCCATGTTGGGCCACTGAAGGACTCTACCCTCCTTAGCCCTAGACCACGTCCCCGCGTTCCTCTGTTCGAAATGAACAAAACTAGCCTCTGTCGGCAACATTCGCTGGTGAGATGAACAGCCCATACCCCACATTTCTACTTTCCTCATCATCCTGTCGTCAGGGAAGTCAGCACCACAAGTAAAGCATCCTCCTCGAAGGCTCAGAGTGGGGTGCCTAAATGTGTGTGGATGTAACCAAGATGTGAAGACCCTTACTGGAAAAACAATCACTCTTGAAGTAGAACCTTCAGACACAATTGAAAATGTGAGGGAAAATAGTGAAATTGGAGAAAAAATGTAGCTTAGACATTGAAGCTTATTGATACAGTGGTTAATTTGATGAGAACTGCTATTGACGTTTGTGTAAATAAATTATACATTTCCTTTTTTCTATAGCCAGAGGTTGAACCATTATGTGACATTCATTTTTTTTCATTCATTTCAAGCTAGAAGTTTCAGTTTTCTAAATTGTTTCTTACATTTTTCATATGTATATATATGTGTGTGTGTGTGTGTGTATATGTGCGTATGTATGTGTATGTGTGTGTATGTGTATATGTATATATATATGTATATTATCCCTGGGGATAGGGGTGAAAGAATACTTCCCACGTATTCCTCGCGTGTCGTAGAAAGCGACTAGAGGGGACGGGAGCGGGGGGCCAGAAATCCTCCCCTCCTTGTATTAACTTTCTAAAATGGGAAACAGAAGGAGTCACGCGGGGAGTGCTCATCCTCCTCGAAGGCTCAGAGTGGGGTGCCTAAATGTGTGTGGATGTAACCAAGATGTGAAAAAAGGAGAGATAGGTAGTATGTTTGAGGAAAGGAACCTGGATGTTTTGGCTCTGAGTGAAACGAAGCTCAAGGGTAAAGGGGAAGAGTGGTTTGGGAATGTCTGGGGAGTAAAGTCAGGGGTTAGTGAGAGGACAAGAGCAAGGGAAGGAGTAGCAATACTCCTGAAACAGGAGTTGTGGGAGTATGTGATAGAGTGTAAGAAAGTAAATTCTCGATTAATATGGGTAAAACTGAAAGTTGATGGAGAGAGGTGGGTGATTATTGGTGCATATGCACCTGGGCATGAGAAGAAAGATCAAGAGAGGCAAGTGTTTTGGGAGCAGCTGAATGAGTGTGTTAGTGGTTTTGATGCACGAGACCGGGTTATAGTGATGGGTGATTTGAATGCAAAGGTGAGTAATGTGGCAGTTGAGGGAATAATTGGTATACATGGGGTGTTCAGTGTTGTAAATGGAAATGGTGAAGAGCTTGTAGATTTATATACTGAAAAAGGACTGATGATTGGGAATACCTGGTTTAAAAAGCGAGATATACATAAGTATACTTATGTAAGTAGGAGAGATGGCCAGAGAGCGTTATTGAATTACGTGTTAATTGACAGGCACGCGAAAGAGAGACTTTTGGATGTTAATGTGCTGAGAGGTACAACTGGAGGGATGTCTGATCATTATCTTGTGGAGGCTAAGGTGAAGATTTGTATGGGTTTTCAGAAAAGAAGAGTGAATGGTGGGGTGAAGAGGGTGGTGAGAGTAAGTGAGCTTGAGAAGGAGACCTGTGTGAGGAAGTACCAGGAGAGACTGAGTACAGAATGGAAAAAGGTGAGAACAATGGAAGCAAGGGGAGTGGGGGAGGAATGGGATGTATTTAGGGAATCAGTGATGGATTGCGCAAAAGATGCTTGTGGCATGAGAAGAGTGGGAGGTGGGTTGATTAGAAAGGGTAGTGAGTGGTGGGATGAAGAAGTAAGAGTATTAGTGAAAGAGAAGAGAGAG
This sequence comes from Panulirus ornatus, assembly GCF_036320965.1. Lineage (NCBI taxonomy): Eukaryota > Metazoa > Arthropoda > Malacostraca > Decapoda > Palinuridae > Panulirus > Panulirus ornatus. The sequence continues at coordinate 11,758,054 of NC_092295.1, forward strand.
GCATTTGGACGATTTTTGCAGGGAAAAAATGCAATTGAGTGGGAGATGTATAAAAAAAAGAGACAGGAGGTCAAGAGAAAGGTGCAAGAGGTGAAAAAAAGGGCAAATGAGAGTTGGGGTGAGAGAGTATCATTAAATTTTAGGGAGAATAAAAAGATGTTCTGGAAGGAGGTAAATAAAGTGCGTAAGACAAGGGAGCAAATGGGAACTTCAGTGAAGGGCGCAAATGGGGAGGTGATAACAAGTAGTGGTGATGTGAGAAGGAGATGGAGTGAGTATTTTGAAGGTTTGTTGAATGTGTTTGATGATAGAGTGGCAGATATAGGGTGTTTTGGTCGAGGTGGTGTGCAAAGTGAGAGGGTTAGGGAAAATGATTTGGTAAACAGAGAAGAGGTAGTGAAAGCTTTGCGGAAGATGAAAGCCGGCAAGGCAGCAGGTTTGGATGCTATTGCAGTGGAATTTATTAAAAAAGGGGGTGACTGTATTGTTGACTGGTTGGTAAGGTTATTTAATGTATGTATGACTCATAGTGAGGTGCCTGGGGATTGGCGGAATGCGTGCATAGTGCCATTGTACAAAGGCAAAGGGGATAAGAGTGAGTGCTCAAATTACAGAGGTATAAGTTTGTTGAGTATTCCTGGTAAATTATATGGGAGGGTATTGATTGAGAGGGTGAAGGCATGTACAGAGCATCAGATTGGGGAAGAGCAGTGTGGTTTCAGAAGTGGTAGATGATGTGTGGATCAGGTGTTTGCTTTGAAGAATGTATGTGAGAAATACTTAGAAAAGCAAATGGATTTGTATGTAGCATTTATGGATCTGGAGAAGGCATATGATAGAGTTGATAGAGATGCTCTGTGGAAGGTATTAAGAATATATGGTGTGGGAGGAAAGTTGTTAGAAGCAGTGAAAAGTTTTTATCGAGGATGTAAGGCATGTGTACGTGTAGGAAGAGAGGAAAGTGATTGGTTCTCAGTGAATGTAGGTTTGCGGCAGGGGTGTGTGATGTCTCCATGGTTGTTTAATTTGTTTATGGATGGGGTTGTTAAGGAGGTAAATGCAAGAGTTTTGGAAAGAGGGGCAAGTATGAAGTCTGTTGGGGATGAGAGAGCTTGGGAAGTGAGTCAGTTGTTGTTCGCTGATGATACAGCGCTGGTGGCTGATTCATGTGAGAAACTGCAGAAGCTGGTGACTGAGTTTGGTAAAGTGTGTGGAAGAAGAAAGTTAAGAGTAAATGTGAATAAGAGCAAGGTTATTAGGTACAGTAGGGTTGAGGGTCAAGTCAATTGGGAGGTGAGTTTGAATGGAGAAAAACTGGAGGAAGTGAAGTGTTTTAGATATCTGGGAGTGGATCTGGCAGCGGATGGAACCATGGAAGCGGAAGTGGATCATAGTGTGGGGGAGGGGGCGAAAATTCTGGGGGCCTTGAAGAATGTGTGGAAGTCGAGAACATTATCTCGGAAATCAAAAATGGGTATGTTTGAAGGAATAGTGGTTCCAAGAATGTTGTATGGTTGCGAGGCGTGGGCTATGGATAGAGTTGTGCGCAGGAGGATGGATGTGCTGGAAATGAGATGTTTGAGGACAATGTGTGGTGTGAGGTGGTTTGATCGAGTGAGTAACGTAAGGGTAAGAGAGATGTGTGGAAATAAAAAGAGCGTGGTTGAGAGAGCAGAAGAGGGTGTTTTGAAGTGGTTTGGGCACATGGAGAGGATGAGTGAGGAAAGATTGACCAAGAGTATATATGTGTCGGAGGTGGAGGGAGCAAGGAGAAGAGGGACACCAAATTGGAGGTGGAAAGATGGAGTGAAAAAGATTTTGTGTGATCGGGGCCTGAACATGCAGGAGGGTGAAAGGAGGGCAAGAAATAGAGGGAATTGGAGTCATGTGGTATACAGGGGTTGACGTGCTGTCAGTGGATTGAAGCAAGGCATGTGAAGCGTCTGGGGTAAACCATGGAAAGCTGTGTAGGTATGTATATTTGCGTGTGTGGACGTGTGTATGTACATGTGTATGGGGGGGGGGTTGGGCCATTTCTTTCGTCTGTTTCCTTGCGCTACCTCGCAAACGCGGGAGACAGCGACAAAGTAAAAAAAAAAAAAGAAAAAAAAATATATATATATATATATATATTTTTTTTTTTTTTTTTTTTTTTTTGCTTTGTCGCTGTCTCCCGCGTTTGCAAGGTAGCGCAAGGAAACAGACAAAGAAATGGCCCAACCCATCCCCATACACATGTATATACATACGTCCACACACCCAAATACACATACCTACACAGCTTTCCATGGTCAACCCCGGTATACCACATCGATCCAATTCACTCTATTCCTTGCCCTGCTTTCACCCTCCTGCATGTTCAGGCCCTGATCACACAAAATCTTTTTCACTCCATCTTTCCACCTCCAATTTGGTCGCCCACTTCTCCTCGTTCCCTCCACCTCCGACACATATATCCTCTTGGTCAATCTTTTCTCACTCATTCTCTCCATGTGCCCAAACCATTTAAAACACCCTCTTGTGCTCTCTCAACCACGCTCTTTTTATTTCCACACATCTCTCTTACCCTTACATTACTTTCTTGATCAAACCACCTCACACCACACATTGTCCTCAAACATCTCATTTCCAGCACATCCACCCTCCTGCGCACAACTCTATCCATAGCCCACGCCTCGCAACCATACAACATTGCTGGAACCACTATTACTTCAAACATACCCATTTCTGCTTTCCGAGATAATGTTCTCGACTTCCACACATTCTTCATGGCTCCCAGGATTTTCGCCCCCTCCCCCACCCTATGATCACTTCCGTTTCCATGGTTCCATCCGCGGCCAGATTCACTCCCAGATATCTAAAACATTTTACTTCCTCCAGTTTTTCTCCATTCAAACTTACCTCAAATTGACTTGACCCTCAACCCTACTGTACCTAATAACCTTGCTCTTATTCACATTTACTCTTAACTTTCTTCTTTCACACACTTTACCAAACTCAGTCACCAGCTTCTGCAGTTTCTCACATGAATCAGCCACCAGCGCTGTATCATCAGCGAAGAACAACTGACTCACTTCCCAAGCTTTCTCATCCCCAACAGACTTCATACTTGCCCCTCTTTCCAAAACTCTTGCATTCACCTCCCTAACAACCCCATCCATAAACAAATTAAACAACCATGGAGACATCACACACCCCTGCCGCAAACCTACATTCACTGAGAACCAATCACTTTCCTCTCTTCCTACACGTACACATGCCTTACATCCTCGATAAAAACTTTTCACTGCTTCTAACAACTTGCCTCCCACACCATATATTCTTAATACCTTCCACAGAGCATCTCCATCAACTCTATCATATGCCTTCTCCAGATCCATAATTGCTACATACAAATCCATTTGCTTTTCTAAGTATTTCTCACATACATTCTTCAAAGCAAACACCTGATCCACACATCCTCTACCACTTCTGAAACCACACTTCTCTTCCCCAATCTGATGCTCTGTATATGCCTTCACCCTCTCAATCAATACCCTCCCATATAATTTATCAGGAATACTCAAAAAACGTATACCTCTGTAATTTGAGCACTCACTCTTATCCCCTTTGCCTTTGTACAATGGCACTATGCAAGCATTCCGCCAATCCTCAGGCACCTCACCATGAGTCATACATACATTAAATAACCTTACCAACCAGTCAACAATACAGTCACCCCCTTTTCTAATAAATTCCATTGCAATACCATCCAAACCTGCTGCCTTGCCGGCTTTCATCTTCCGCAAAGCTTTTACTACCTCTTCTCTGTTTACCAAATCATTTTCCCCAACCCTTTCACTCTGCACACCACCTCGACCAAAACACCCTATATATGCCACTTTATCATCAAACACATTCAACAAACCTTCAAAATACTCACTCTATCTCCTTCTCACATCACAACTACCTGTTATCACCTCCGCATTTGCGCCCTTCACTGAAGTCCCCATATGCTCCCTTGTCTTACGCACTTTATTTACCTCCTTCCAGAACATATTTTTATTCTCCCTAAAATTTAATGATACTCTCTCACCCCAACTCTCATTTGCCCCCTTTTTCACCTCTTGCACCTTTCTCTTGACCTCCTGTCTCTTTCTTTTATACATCTCCCACTCAATTGCATTTTTTCCCTGCAAAAATCGTCCAAATGCCTCTCTCTTCTCTTTCATTAATAATCTTACTTCTTCATCCCACCACTCACTACCCTTTCTAATCAACCCACCTCCCACTCTTCTCATGCCACAAGCATCTTTTGCGCAATCCATCACTGATTCCCTAAATACATCCCATTCCTCCCCCACTCCCCTTGCTTCCATTGTTCTCACCTTTTTCCATTCTGTACTCAGTCTCTCCTGGAACTTCCTCACACAAGTCTCCTTCCCAAGCTCACTTACTCTCACCACCCTCTTCACCCCAACATTCACTCTTCTTTTCTGAAAACCCATACAAATCTTCACCTTAGCCTCCACAAGAGAATGAACAGACATCCCTCCAGTTGTACCTCTCAGCACATTAACATCCAAAAGTCTCTCTTTAGCCTGCCTATCAATTAACGCGTAATCCAATAACGCTCTCTTGCCATCTCTCCTACTTACATACGTATACTTATGTATATATCGCTTTTTAAACCAGAGAGAGAGAAAGAGAACGTTAATGACATGGCCTTGATTAGGGCCTCTGCTGCCCGTGTCGTCTTAGCCACAATAACAAAATATAACTTTGTATCTTCTGGTTGGAGGAGCGAAGCCCCATCATTGTCTTGACTTCAGTGGCTGTGACGGATAAGCTTTACAATAATTGGGTCTGGGGAATCTCCATGAATATATGCATAGTACTTACGAGCTGACCTAAATTTTCTATCTAAAAGGAAATGAGCTTCATTATCAAGCCTACAGGCCTTCCAAGATCATATCCTCTTAATGAAAGTGACAGAAAAATCTGTCGTTTTATAATTAAGGAAATTATAGTCTTCGTCACATTTGCTGAATATGTATAACTTTAGTTTTTTTTTGGCGAAAATGTATCATCACTATAGAAATGACTGCAGCTCATGATATGTATATAGATTTGGATAGAGCCAAGTGCATGGTTATTGTGAAGTCTTATGATGTCTGGGGTGGTGGGTGTTATCATCTAACACTTACTTCCGAAATAAAGGGAAATCTTTATAAACTGACCATAAAATACTTCATTGGATGATCTCAGTTTTATTGTTAGCGTTACATACTCTTGTTACATACCACCGAGGTAGGAGCGTACGGTGCCAGCCAGGGAGTCAGTAACAAACAGATCGACCAGCCAGGGTGGTGCCCCACAAAGGCAACTCGCTCTCTGAAACACCTTCACCAGATGGAGGTAAGAGCACGTACATCAGCAAGTTCACTTTGACGTCGGGTTCCCAGTTATAACTGTGATGACCACGTCAACGTTGTACCTACAACTTTAGACGAATGTCCTTAAAGTGGTGACACAGGATTGGAACCAGACCAATGAACCTGTATAAGTACAGACATTCATTTCCCACTCATTACTATACTACACGGTGTTTAGCTCTGATATAAGTTGAGGCTTATCATCTGTATCACAGACATACCCTAGGCACTGGAGGAGCGATGAGTGGGAGAACATAAGCCGGAGGAGACGATACACATGATCTTTATCATACGATGTGAAAGTAACCTTCCATGGTCCCCTGGTTGTGAGGGGGAGGCTGGAGCTAACCTGGTGCCTTCTATTAGCTAGTGGAGTCAATATGCTAGAGACATATTATATATCTATTGCCTTCTGCAGTGACACTGTTGTTAGAGGTTGTTCAGCTGTTATATCTTATCATGTGGAATATATTCTCATTTATTATGCTTCTCATTATAGTCAGAACTAGAGCTGACACTTGTACTACCATTACATCTTGGCTTAGCAACTCACACTTGATTACCACTGAAAGGTTATGGTATCTTGTACATCAACATCTCTTCCATCCATGTTTCTAGAACTGACTCATAGTTTATAAGAACTGACTCGTAGTCTATATACATAACGATTTCTTTCCTAAACACATGACTTTACATATGACGTGATGAACCTATGGGGCAAATGTGAGATGTACTGGTTAAACCTGACAGTGATTAGCTCCGTGTAGCCAACTGGCCGATAGGTGACGTGTCCAAAAAGACAACAACCACTAGTGTCATATACGGTCCAGGTGGCTAGTTACTGCTGAGTGTGTGGCTAGGATGGTCCAGGTGGCTAGTTACTGCTGGGTGTGTGGCTAGGATGGTCCAGGTGGCTAGTTACTGCTGGGTGTGTGGCTAGGATGGTCCAGGTGGCTAGTTACTGCTGGGTGTGTGGCTAGGATGGCCCAGGTGGCTAGTTACTGCTGAGTGTGTGGCTAAGATGGTGCCAGGTGGCTAGTTACTGCTGAGTGTGTGGCTAAGATGGTGCCAGGTGGCTAGTTACTGCTGGGTGTGTGGCTAGGATGGCCCAGGTGGTTAGTTACTGCTGAGTGTGTGGCTAAGATGGTGCCAGGTGGCTAGTTATTGCTGGGTGTGTGGTTAGGATGGCCCAGGTGGTTAGTTACTGCTGAATGTGTGGCTAAGATGGTGCCAGGTGGCTAGTTACTGCTGGGTGTGTGGCTAGGATGGCCCAGGTGGTTAGTTACTGCTGAGTGTGTGGCTAAGATGGTGCCAGGTGGCTAGTTACTGCTGAGTGTGTGGTTAGGATGGTGCCAGGTGGGTGGTGGGGGCACTGGCTCATGGGTTCCGCAGCGTCTGTGATCAGCCACATCGAGAACTTACCTGTAGTGCGCCTCTCATACGAGAACGGTTTTCCTCCTTCTTTTGTCCTTCTCTTTTCCTATACGATCATTTCACCTTCAAGAGTCTGGCTTACAAACACCTGAAAAGTTTCTTCTCACTTTCATTTTTCTTGTTCTCATCCAAGATGGTGAAGATGGAGTGGTCACGTCCATGTCATACCATCTACAATATATGAAATACGGTCGCGTGATAATCACTCGCTAATACGTTATTATGGTGGCGCTGTTGAGGGAAGTGTTTGCACGGCACAGTGTGTGTGAGAGGATTTCCCAGGCCATCAATAGCAGACTCGCGTACAGGCAAGAGGGAGCTCGTACACACCATTGGTGGTGAGGGCAATAAGTCTCGTCGTTAAGTTAATGGACTAACTCTCACCATAATGGGATTAGGGCTGGCCACCTCCCGGATGGTCATCACACGACTTGTGGATGAACATTTTTCTTTATTCGTGTTATTTGCAGACGATGAGAATTTCAGAAGAACAATGATGCTATGATCCGAGTGAAGGAGAGTCTCTCAATTTCGTACGTTACCATCGTAAAACTTACGTCAGTTATATTTATATTTATTTATTTATTTTGCTTTGTCGCTGTCTCCCGCGTTAGCGAGGTAGCGCAAGGAAACAGACGAAAGAATGTCCCAACCCACCTACATACACATGTATATACGTACACGTCCACACACGCAAATATACATACCTATACATCTCAATATACATATATATACACACAAAGACATATACATATATACACATGTACATAATTCATACTGTCTGCCTTTATTCATTCCCATCGCCACCTCGCCGCACATGGAATAACAGCCCCCTCCCCCCTCATGTGTGCGAGGTAGCGCTAGGAAAGACAACAAAGGCCCCATTCGTTCACACTCAGTCTCCAGCTGTCATGTAATAATGCACCGAAACCATAGCTCCCTTTCCATATCCAGGCCCCACAGAACTATCCATGGTTTACCCAAACACGCTTCACATGCCCTGGTTCAATCCATTGACAGCACGTCGACCCCGGTATACCACATCGTTCCAATTCACTCTATTACTTGCACGCCTTTCACCCTCCTGCATGTTCAGGCCCCGATCACACAAAATCTTTTTCACTTCATCTTTCCACCTACAATTTGGTCTCCCACTTCTCGTTCCCTACACCTCTGACACATATATCCTCTTGGTCAATCTTTCCTCACTCATTCTCTCCATGTGACCAAACCATTTCAAAACACCCTCTTCTGCTCTCAGAACCACACACTTTTTGTAACCACACATCTCTCTTACTCTTACATTACTTACTCGATCAAACCACCTCACACAACATATTGTCCTCAAACATCTCATTTCTAGCACATCCACCCTCCTGCGCACACCTCTATCCATAGCCCACGCCTCGCAACCATACAACATTGTTGGAACCACTATTCCTTCAAACATACCCATTTTTGCTTTCCGAGATAATGTTCTCGACTTCCATACATTCTTCAAGGCACCCACAACTTTCGCCCCTCCCCCACCCTATGATTCATTTCCGCTTCCATGGTTCCATCCGCTGCCAAATCCACTCCCAGATATCTAAAACACTTCACTTCCTCCAGTTCTTCTCCATTCAAACTTACCTCCCAATTGACTTGACCCTCAACCCTACTGTACCTAATAACCTTGCTCTTATTCACTTTACTCTCAACTTTCTTCTTTCACACACTTTACCAAACTTAGTCACCAGCTTCTGCAGTTTCTCACACGAATCAGCCTCCAGCGCTGTATCATCAGCGAACAACAACTGCCTCACTTTCCAAGCTCTCTCATCCACAACAGAATGCATATTTGCCTCTCTTTCCAAAACTCTTGTATTCACCCACGTAACAACTCCATCCATAAAGAAATTAAAGAACCATGGAGACATCACACACCCCTGCCGCAAACCTACATTTATTGAGAACCAATCACTTTCCTCTCTTCCTACACGTACAAATGCCTTACATCCTCGATAAAAACCTTTCACTGCTTCTAACAACTTGCCTCCCACACCATATATTCTTAACACCTTCCACAGAGCATCTCTATCAACTCTATCATATGCCTTCTCCAGATCCATAAATGCTACATACAAATCCATTTTCTCTTCTAAGTATTCCTCACATACATTCTTCAAAACAAACACCTGATCCACACATCCTCTACCACTTATAAAACCAAACTGCTCTTCCACAGTCTGATGCTCTGTACATGCCTTCACCCTATCAATCAATACCCTCCCATATAATTTACCAGGAATACTCAACAAACTTATACCTCTGTAATTTGAGCACTCACTCTTATCCCCTTTGCCTTTGTACAATGGTACTATGCAAGAATTCCGCCAATCCTCAGGCACCTCACCATGAATCATACATACATTAAATAACCTTACCAACCAGTCAACAATGCAGTCACCACCTTATTTGATAGATTCCACTGCAATACCATCTAAGCCCGCTGCCTTACCGCAAAGCTTTTACTACCTCTTCTGTGTTTACCAAATCATTTTTCCTAACCCTCTCACTTTGCACACCACCTCGACCAAAACACCCTATATCTGCCATTCTATCATCAAACACATTCAACAAACCTTCAAAATACATACTCTCTCCTTCTCACATCACCACTACTTGTTATCACCTTCCCATTAGCACCCTTCACTGAAGTTCCCATTTGTTCCCTTGTCTTACGCTCTTTATTTACCTCCTTCCTAAACATCTTTTTATTCTCCCTAAGATTCAATGATACTCTCTTAGCACATCTCTCATTTGCCCTCTTTTTCACCTCTTGCACCTTTCTCTTGACCTCCTGCCTCTTTCTTTTATACATCTCCCACTCATTTGCATTACTCCCCTGCAAAAATCGTCCAAATGCCTCTCTCTTCTCTTTCACTAATAATCTTACTTCTTCATCACACCACTCACTACCCTTTCTAATCAACCCACCTCCTACGCTTCTCATGCCACAAGCATCTTTTGCGCAAGCCATCACTGATTCCCAAAATACATCCCATTCTTCCCCCACTCCCCTTACCTCCTTTGTTCTTACCTTTTTCCATTCTGTACTCAGTCTCTACTGGTACGTCCTCACACAAGTCTCCTTCCCAAGCTCACTTACTTTCACCATTCTCCTCACCCCAACCTTCTCTCTTCTTCTCTGAAAACTACTACAAATCTTTACTTTCGCCTCCACAAGATAATGATCAGACATCCCTCCAGTTGCACCTCTCAGCACGTTAACATCCAAAAGTCTCTCTTTCGCACGCCTGTCAATTAACACGTAATCCAATAACGCTCTCTGGCTATCTCTCCTACTTACATACGTATACTTATGTATATCTCTCTTTTTAAACCAGGCATTCCCTATCACCAGTCCTTTATCAGCACATAAATCTACAAGCTCTTCACCATTTCCATTTACAACACTGAACACCCCATGGATACCAATTATTCCCTCAACTGCCACATTACTCACCTTTGCATTCAAATCACCCCTCACTATAAACCGGTCTCGTGCAACAAAACTATTAACACACTGATTCAGCTGCTCCCAAAACACTTGCCTCTCATGATCTTTCTTCTCATGCCCATGTGCATATGCACCAATAATCACCCATCTCCCTCCATCAACTTTCAGTTTTACCCATATAAATCTAGAGTTTACTTTCTTACACTCTATCACATACTCCCACCACTCCTGTTTCAGGAGTAGCGCTACTCCTTCCCTTGCTCTTGTCCTCTCACTAAACCCTGACTTTACTCCCAAGACATTCCCCAACCACTCTTCCCTTTACCATTGAGCTTCTTTTCACTTAGAGCCAAAACATCCAGGTTCCTCTCCTCAAACATACTACCTATCTCTCCTTTTTTCTCATCTGGGTTACATCCACATACATTTAGACACCCCAATCTGAGCCTTCGAGGAGGATGAGCACTCCCCGCGTGACTCCTTCTTCTGTTTCCCCTTTCAAAAAGTTAAAATACATGCACTAATATTCCTAGATACATGACGCATCAAGGATAATGTGAAAGACGAAAATATATAAAGCAAACCTCTGAAAGCTTCCACGTTGGAGAGCAGACGGTTGCTGCAGTAGTGTTCTCCTGGTGTGGTGTATTAACATAAACATTATATGTTAGTAACCCATGAGGGAAATATCATCACAACAGCTACCCTCCTCCGTTTTCTCTAGGGCTATGACGACGTATCCTCTCCTATAGTCATCACCTTTCCTCCACAGGTCACTAAGATTACATCTTGTCCTCCTCCAGTTGTCCTAAGCATATGACTTCTTACCCCTCGTTCCCCATGTGATCATGACCTCTTACCCGTCGTTCCCCATGTGATCATGACCTCTTACCCCTCGTTCCCCATGTGATCATGACCTCTTACCCGTCGTTCCCTATGTGATCATGACCTCTTACCCGTCGTTCCCCATGTGATCATGACCTCTTACCCGTCGTTCCCCATGTGATCATGACCTCTTACCCCTCGTTCCCCATGTGATCATGACCTCTTACCCGTCGTTCCCTATGTGATCATGACCTCTTACCCGTCGTTCCCCATGTGATCATGACCTCTTACCCGTCGTTCCCCATGTGATCATGACCTCTTACCCCTCGTTCCCCATGTGATCATGACCTCTTACCCGTCGTTCCCCATGTGATCATGACCTCTTACCCGTCGTTCCCCATGTGATCATGACCTCTTACCCCTCGTTCCCCGTGTGATCATGACCTCCTACCCCTCGTTCCCCATGTGATCATGACCTTTCCTCCTTCCCTTTCTCCTCGCCAGTTTCTTGAATACCATAAGTTGTTCTCCCTTGTTCCCCTGTGGACATAACCTCCCCATCACAGTTCCCCTTTGAATATAACCACCCCATCACAATTCTCCTGTGGACATAACCTTTCCTGTTCCCATTATGGTCATGACCAGTCCTTCCCTAGCATCCCCAGCAGTGCCCTCATGACCAGTCCTTCCCTAGCATCCCCAGCAGTGCCTTCATGACCAGTCCTTCCCTAGCATCCCTAGCAGTGCCCTCATGACCAGTCCTTCCCTAGCATCCCCAGCAGTGCCCTCATGACCAGTCCTTCCCTAGCATCCCTAGCAGTACCCTCTTGACCAGTCCTTCCCTAGCATCCCTAGCAGTACCCTCTTGACCAGTCCTTCCCTAGCATCCCTAGCATTGCCCTCTTGACCAGTCCATCCCTAGCATCCCTGGCAGTACCCTCTTGACCAGTCCTTCCCTAGCATCCCTAGCATCCCTAGCAGTACACTCATTACCAGTCCTTCCATAGCATCCCTAGCAGTACACTCTTGACCAGTCCTTCCCTAGCATCCCTAGCATCCCTAGCGACCATAGCTCTCTCTCTCCTTCCCTTGATGATCATCCCATCATTTATCCAAGCACGAAGTCCTCCTCTCTCCATCTACCATGTTACTGACCTTCTCTTTCTCCTTTCTCTGAGGTTCATACCCATCTTATCTTATCATCGTGTTATCTCCTTATTGGATATGGTTTCCTCTTGGTTCCTTTATGATAACATATCCCTGCCCTGTCCCTCCAGTCGTATTATCCCCCGTACCCTAGTGCTCTGAGATCATAGCTTTCATTCCTTCATTAATCTGGATTAATCTAGATCATAGATTTCATTCCTTCATTAATATGGATTAATCTAGATCATAGCTTTCATTCCTTCATTAATCTGGATTAATCTAGATCATAGCTTTCATTCCTTCATTAATCTGGATTAATCTAGATCATAGCTTTCATTCCTTCATTAATCTGGATTAATCTAGATCATAGCTTTCATTCCTTCATTAATCTGGTTTAATCTAGATCATATCTTTCATTCCTTCATTAATCTGGATTAATATCTTGCCTCAATCTTGACCTTCCCATCATGGATTACGTTCCACTAGTTTCCTAAGTTTACATCATACACATCTTTACTTTAGGTTCACGTCCATCCTTGATCACAAACGTCCACCCTTGATCACAAACGTCCACCCTTGATCACAAACGTCCACCCTTGATCACAAACGTCCACCCTTGATCACAAACGTCCATCCTTGATCACAAACGTCCACCCTTGATCACAAACGTCCACCCTTGATCACAAACGTCCACCCTTGATCACATGGGGTCATGCACATGACTTCAGTTTCCCTGAGATCACGCCCTTCCCTCCCCAGTTACCCTGGGAGGATGGCCTCATCTGCCCAGCTTCCCCAGCTTCCCACCCTGGCTTCCTCCTCTCCTCCTCCTCCATTGCTGGGATCACGAGTTCGTCTCTGCTGTTCCCCTAACATCATGCCCTTTCCCAACCTTACCCATGTGATCATACCCTACCCTCCCACATCCCTACATCGCCCAGGAAAATCGCGATCCCAACCTCGCGTTCTATTACAATCAAAATCTTCTTTATCCCTTATTAATCATACCTTCCACTCCATTATCCCCACACTATAACACCTTCCCTTCATCATCCCTGTAAGACTCTGCCTTCCCTTCCATAGTCCACAGACTATCATACCTTCCCTTCCATAGTCCACAGACTATCATACCTTCCCTTCCATAGTCCACAGACTATCATACCTTCCCTTCCATAGTCCACAGACTATCATACCTTCCCTTCCATAGTCCACAGACTATCATACCTTCCCTTCCATAGTCCACAGACTATCATACCTTCCCTTCCATAGTCCACAGACTATCATACCTTCCCTTCCATAGTCCACAGACTATCATACCTTCCCTTCCATAGTCCACAGACTATCATACCTTCCCTTCTCCCTCACTGTCAGACCAGGCCATCCCTTTCTACGTCCCAGCAGAATAATGCTCCTCCCTCCCCATCTCCACAGGTTAATGGACTCTGTTCCCTCTGGAACTACTGGCAATTCTATGAGTTCTTCTTCAGGATATCTTTGTGTTAGATATATTCCACCTGGCAGCTGCTCTCTCTGTGTTTAAGTATTGGAAGAATCACCAGCGCGGTCCATCTGTCAACAGATGTTGACAGACGTTATGCACAGTGACAGAGATGGAAGACAGCATAACTCACCCCTGAAGGCTCAGATCAGCATTCCTCCTTGAGAAATACCAGGTTGTCAGTAGGAGAAATGATCTCATTATGGCTTCTTTTCTTCCCTGTCTCTTCCTATAATTTGGTCACTCCCACACAGGCCATCTTGACGGTGGGCGAACTAGTCTGATACTCTACACCATCTTGCCAAACTCTACTGGGCTACGTACAACTCTACTTTTCTCTGCCTGTTTCAACCTTTTATCTTGTCTGTCATGTTATCTTTCTCTTTTTTTTTTTTTTTTTTTGCTTGGTCGCTGTCTCCCGCGTTTGCGAGGTAGCGCAAGGAAACAGACGAAAGAAATGGCCCAACCCACCCCCATACACATGTATATACATACGTCCACACACGCAAATATACATACCTACACAGCTTTCCATGGTTTACCCCAGACGCTTCACATGCCTTGATTCAATCCACTGACAGCACGTCAACACCGGTATACCACATCGCTCCAATTCGCTCTATTCCTTGCCCTCCTTTCACCCTCCTGCATGTTCAGGCCCCGATCACACAAAATCTTTTTCACTCCATCTTTCCACCTCCAATTTGGTCTCCCTCTTCTCCTCGTTCCCTCCACCTCCGACACATATATCCTCTTGGTCAATCTTTCCTCACTCATTCTCTCGCATGTGACCAAACCATTTCAAAACACCCTCTTCTGCTCTCTCAACCACGCTCTTTTTATTTCCACACATCTCTCTTACCCTTACGTTACTTACTCGATCAAACCACCTCACACCACACATTGTCCTCAAACATCTCATTTCCAGCAAATCCATCCTCCTGCGCACAACTCTATCCATAGCCCACGCCTCGCAACCATACAACATTGTTGGAACCACTATTCCTTCAAACATACCCATTTTTGCTTTCCGATATAATGTTCTCGACTTCCACACATTCTTCAAGGCTCCCAGAATTTTCGCCCCCTCCCCCACCCTATGATCCACTTCCGCTTCCATGTTTCCATCCGCTGCCAGATCCACTCCCAGATATCTAAAACACTTCACTTCCTCCAGTTTTTCTCCATTCAAACTCACCTCCCAATTGACTTGACCCTCAACCCTACTGTACCTAATAACCTTGCTCTTATTCACATTTACTCTTAACTTTCTTCTTTCACACACTTTACCAAACTCAGTCACCAGCTTCTGCAGTTTCTCACATGAATCAGCCACCAGCGCTGTATCATCAGCGAACAACAACTGATTCACTTCCCAAGCTCTCTCATCCCCAACAGACTTCATCCTTGCCCCTCTTTCCAAAACTCTTGCATTCACCTCCCTAACAACCCCATCCATAAACAAATTAAACAACCATGGAGACATCACACACCCCTGCCGCAAACCTACATTCACTGAGAACCAATCACTTTCCTCTCTTCCTACACGTACACATGCCTTACATCATCGATAAAAACTTTTCACTGCTTCTAAGAACTTGCCTCCCACACCATATATTCTTAATACCTTCCACAGAGCATCTCTATCAACTCTATCATATGCCTTCTCCAGATCCATAAATGCTACATACAAATCCATTTGCTTTTCTAAGTATTTCTCACATACATTCTTCAAAGCAAACACCTGATCCACACATCCTCTACCACCTCTGAAACCACACTGCTCTTCCCCAATCTGATGCTCTGTACATGCCTTCACCCTCTCAATCAATACCCTCCCATACAATTTGCCAGGAATACTCAACAAACTTATACCTCTGTAATTTGAGCACTCACTCTTATCCCCTTTGCCTTTGTACAATGGCACTATGCACGCATTCCGCCAATCCTCAGGCACCTCACCATGAGTCATACATACATTAAATAACCTTACGAACCAGTCAACAATACAGTCACCCCCTTTTTTAATAAATTCCACTGCAATACCATCCAAACCTGCTGCCTTGCCGGCTTTCATCATCCGCAAAGCTTTTACTACCTCTTCTCTGTTTACCAAATCATTTTCCCTAGCCCTCGCACTTTGCAAACCACCTCGACCAAAACACCCTATATCTGCCACTCTATCATCAAACACATTCAACAAACCTTCAAAATACTCACTCCATCTCCTTCTTACATCACCACTACTTGTTATCACCTCCCCATTTGCGCCCTTCACTGAAGTTCCCATTTGCTCCCTTGTCTTACGCACTTTATTTACCTCCTTCCAGAACATCTTTTTATTCTCCCTAAAATTTAATGATACTCTCTCACCCCAACTCTCATTTGCCCTTTTTTTTCACCTCTTGCACCTTTCTCTTGACTTCCTGTCTCTTTCTTTTATACGTCTCCCACTCAATTTCATTTTTTCACTGCAAAAATCGTCCAAATGCCTCTCTCTCTTCTCTTTCACTAATACTCTTACTTCTTCATCCCACCACTCACTACCCTTTCTAATCAACCCACCTCCCACTCTTCTCATGCCACAAGCATCTTTTGCGCAATCCATCACTGATTCCCTAAATACATCCCATTCCTCCCCCACTCCCCTTACTTCCATTGTTCTCACCTTTTTCCAGTCTGTACTCAGTCTCTCCTGGTACTTCCTCACACAAGTCTCCTTCCCAAGCTTACTTACTCTCACCACCCTCTTCACCCCAACATTCACTCTTCTTTTCTGGAAACCCATATAAATCTTCACCTTAGCTTCCACAAGTTAATGATCAGACATCCCTCCAGTTGCACCTCTCAGCACATTAACATCCAAAAGTCTCTCTTTCGCGCGCCTGTCAATTAACACGTAATCCAATAACGCTCTCCGGCCATCTCTCCTACTTACATAAGTATACTTATGTATATCTCGCTTTTTAAACCAGGTATTCCCAATCATCAGTCCTTTTTCAGCACATAAATCTACAAGCTCTTCACCATTTCCATTTACAACACCGAACACCCCATGTCTACCAATTATTCCCTCAACTGCCACATTACTCACCTTTGCATTCAAATCACCCATCACTATAACCCGGTCTCGTGCATCAAAACCACTAACACACTCATTCAGCTGCTCCCAAAACACTTGCCTCACATGATCTTTCTTCTCATGCCCAGGTGCATATGCACCAATAATCACCCATCTCTCTCCATCAACTTTCATTTTTACCCATATTAATCGAGAATTTACTTTCTTACATTCTATCACATACTTCCGCAACTCCTGTTTCAGGAGTACTGCTACTCCTTCCCTTGCTCTTGTCCTCTCACGAACCCCTGACTTTACTCCCAAGACATTCCCAAACCACTCTTTCCCTTTACCCTTGAGCTTCGTTTCACTCAGAGCCAAAACATCTCTTATCTAAGCTTTTATTTGCACCCTTCTTACTCGTTCCTACCGATTTACTCATTCCTCTTCATCTTGTTCATTGGTTTTTACAGCTTTTCTTTATCTATCCAGGTTAATTGATATCCCTGTTTCCTTGAAATGCCTAGATTAAGTGTTCTTTCTAATGCTTCCCACGACGACCTAATTGTCTGTTTCAGCTCTCTACCCGGGTGACTTTGCCCTCTGACTCTTTGCCTTATATACTTGAAGTCTATTTTTTCCCCTTGATCTCTTGTCTGTACCACCTACTTGAATCATCTATACTTCTTACTCTTACTTTTCGTCAACTGGTTTCTTTATTTATAACTTTCTCCACGTTCACCTGGCTTAGCTAGTACTTCTGCTCTTCCTTATATCTTGTTTCCAGGTCAGTTATCAGCCTCTCTCTTGCTACTAATGTTCATCTTTACATATCATTCTAGGTCACTGACTAGTCGTTGTCTTACTCCTGTTTAGCCTCATACGTTCTCCAGTTAACTACCTTACCTGTTCCTGGTATTCTGTTCCCTAATTATCCAGAGCCACTTGTTAACTACCTTACCTGTTCCTCCTGTTCTGTTCCCTAATCATCCATAGCCACTTGTTAACTACCTTACCTGTTCCTCGTTTTCTGTTCCCTAATTATCCGGAGCCACTTGTTAACTACCTTACCTGTTCCTCCTGTTCTGTTCTCTAATCATCCAGAACCACTTCTTAACTACCTTACCTGTTCCTAGTATTATGTTCCCTAATCATCCAGAGCCACTTGTTAACTACCTTACCTGTTCCTAGTATTATGTTCCCTAATCATCCAGAGCCACTTGTTAACTACCTTACCTGTTCCTGGTATTCTGTTCCCTAATCATCCGGAGCCACTTGTTAACTACCTTACCTGTTCCTCCTGTTCTGTTCCCTAATCATCCAGAGCCACTTGTTAACTACCTTACCTGTTCCTAGTATTATGTTCCCTAATCATCCAGAGCCACTTGTTAACTACCTTACCTGTTCCTAGTATTATGTTCCCTAATCATCCAGAGCCACTTGTTAACTACCTTACCTGTTCCTCCTGTTCTGTTCCCTAATCATCCAGAGCCACTTGTTAACTACCTTACCTGTTCCTCGTTTTCTGTTCCCTAATCATCCAGAGCCACTTGTTAACTACCTTACCTGTTCCTCGTTTTCTGTTCCCTAATCATCCAGAGCCACTTGTTAACTACCTTACCTGTTCCTCGTTTTCTGTTCCCTAATCATCCAGAGCCACTTGTTAACTACCTTACCTGTTCCTCGTTTTCTGTTCCCTAATCATCCAGAGCCACTTGTTAACTACCTTACCTGTTCCTCCTGTTCTGTTCCCTAATCATCCGCAGCCACTTGTTAACTACCTTACCTGTTCCTCGTTTTCTGTTCCCTAATCATCCAGAGCCACTTGTTAACTACCTTACCTGTTCCTCGTTTTCTGTTCCCTAATCATCCAGAGCCACTTGTTAACTACCTTACCTGTTCCTCGTTTTCTGTTCCCTAATCATCCAGAGCCACTTGTTAACTACCTTACCTGGTACTCCTGTTCTGTTCCCTAATCATCCGGAATCGCTAGTTCTTCCTGCTTCATTCATATTGGCTTGGGTCACCTGGTCTTCTGAGATCATTTTCCTCTTAACACACACACGTAAGGCTCGGCTCAGGCAACCTAACATTCATGTATATCTTTAAACACATCAACGTGAATAATAATGTGAGAATGTAAAACATGTCATTTTCTGTAATTATTTTGTTTACACACTTACTGCCAGGCACATATGGCCCCCTACCCCCAACATGGTCCTCCCCTCCCCTGACCCCCACCCCCAGCATGGTCCTCCCCTCCCTGACCCCCACCCCAGCATGGTCCTCCCCTCCCCTGACCCCCACCACCAGCATGGTCCTCCCTCCCTGACCTCCACCCACAGCATGGTCCTCCCCTCCCCTGACCCACACCCCACCATGGTCCTCCCCTCCCTTGACCCCCAACCCCAGCATGGTCCTCCCCTCCCTTGACCCCCACCCCCAGCATGGTCCTCCCCTCTCCTGACCCCCACCCCCAGCATGGTCCTCCCCTCCCCTGACCCCCACCCCCTGCATGGTCCTCCCCTCCCCTGACCCCCACCCCCAGCATGGTCCTCCCCTCCCGTGACCCCCACCCCCAGCATGGTCCTCCCCTCCCCTTACCCCCACCCCCTGCATGGTCCTCCCCTCCCCTGACCCCCACCCCCAGCATGGTCCTCCCCTCCCGTGACCCCCACCCCCAGCATGGTCCTCCCCTCCCCTGACCCCCACCCCCAGCATGGTCCTCCCCTCCCCTGACCCCCACCCCCAGCATGGTCCTCCCCTCCCCTGACCCCCACCCCAGCATGGTCCTCCCCTCCCCTGACCCCCCCCAGCATGGTCCTCCCCTCCCCTGACCCCCACCCCCAGCATGGTCCTCCCTAAAGAGACCATTGTGGCATCAGAATCTGGGGGAGGATTGATCCCTAGGGCACGTGTTTATATTGAATATATTGTTGCTATATAAACATGTAAGCAGAATACATTATCTTCTCTATGTCTCAGTCATGTGACACTTTAACTCTCACCTAAGATTCATTGATCACCAGCAGAGCCGTGGTAGGTACGTGTTTAGCTCGTCCGTCTGTGTCGTGGTCCTGGAAGCTCTCCATTCCTCCACATTAACATATTTTACCTGAAAGCAGACGTGTTCCAGACGCTGCCCAACCGCCTCCAGTCCACAAATGTCTGCCCCCAGCGAGGATAATTACCGTAATAAAGTGATCAAGAAGAGGAAGAAATATTTCCTTTCGTGTTGCATGATTCCATCTGTAGCCCATTTCCATTTGAATAGATTTAGTCTAATGCAAAGGCCTCACCGTGTAGCCCCATTTCCCCTTGTATTACTCTGTTTTTATCTGGTAATATCCTTTTTCCATCCCTGCAAACATGACTCTCAAAGCCCTGCACTTTCCACAAATAGACGCACACGCAGACACACACACCATCACAGATCTTTATGACCTGTGGTCCCGACTGGTGGACGTGGCCAGCTCCCTGAGAGCTGCAGGAACCTCATGAGTTCAGAAGGGACTCTTGGTGGACGTGGCCAGCTCCCTGAGAGCTGTAGGAACCTCACGAGTTCAGAAGGAAGTCTTGGTGGACGTGGCCAGCTGCCTGAGAGCTGCAGGAACCTCATGAGTTCAGAAGGGACTCTTGGTGGACGTGGCCAGCTCCCTGAGAGCTGTAGGAACCTCACGAGTTCAGAAGGAAGTCTTGGTGGACGTGGCCAGCTGCCTGAGAGCTGCAGGAACCTCATGAGTTCAGAAGGAAGTCTTGGTGGACGTGGCCAGCTCCCGAAGAGCTGCAGGAACCTCATGAGTTCAGAAGGAAGTCTTGGTGGACGTGGCCAGCTGCCTGAGAGCTGCAGGAACCTCATGAGTTCAGAAGGGACTCTTGGTGGACGTGGCCAGCTCCCTGAGAGCTGTAGGAACCTCACGAGTTCAGAAGGAAGTCTTGGTGGACGTGGCCAGCTGCCTGAGAGCTGCAGGAACCTCATGAGTTCAGAAGGAAGTCTTGGTGGACGTGGCCAGCTCCCTGAGAGCTGCAGGAACCTCATGAGTTCAGAAGGAAGTCTTGGACAAGGAAGGAAGGATGAACAATTGTTATTATTACACTCGCTACTACGACCTCAAGGTGAGCACTTCCGCCATTATATAAACCCTACCCCCTGCACGACCCTGCCTCCCCTGACCCCCACCCCCTGCACGACCCTGCCTCCCCTGACCCCAACCCCCTGCACGACCCAGCCTCCCCTGACCCCCACCCCCTGCACGACCCTGCCTCCCCTGACCCCCACCCCCTGCACGACCCTGCCTCCCCTGACCCCCATCCTATGCACGACCCTCCTTCCCCTGACCCCCACCCCCTGCACGACCCTGCCTCCCCTTACCCCCAACCCCTGCACGACCCTGCCTCCCCTGACCCCCACCCCCTGCACGACCCTCCTTCCCCTGACTCCCACCCCCTGCACGACCCTGCCTCCCCTGACCCCCACCCCCTGCACGACCCTGCCTCCCCTGACCCCCATCCCCTGCACGACCCAGCCTCCCCTGACCCCCATCCCCTGCACGACACTGCCTCCCCTGACCCCCATCCCCTGCACGACCCTGCCTCCCCTGACCCCAACCCCCTGCACGACCCAGCCTCCCCTGACCCCCACCCCCTGCACGACCCTGCCTCCCCTGACCCCCACCCCCTGCAAGACCCTGCCTCCCCTGACCCCCACCCCCTGCACGACCCTCCTTCCCCTGACCCCCACCCCCTGCACGACCCTGCCTCCCCTGACCCCCACCCCCTGCACGACCCTGCCTCCCCTGACCCCCACCCCTGCACGACCCTACTTCCCCTGACCCCCACCCCCTGCACGACCCTCCTTCCCCTGACCCCCACCCCCTGCACGACCCTGCCTCCCCTGACCCCCACCCCCTGCACGACCCTGCCTCCCCTGACCCCCATCCCCTGCACGACCCTCCTTCCCCTGACCCCCACCCCCTGCACGACCCTGCCTCCCCTGACCCCCACCCCCTGCACGACCCTGCCTCCCCTGACCCCCATCCCCTGCACGACCTAGCCTCCCCTGACCCCCATCCCCTGCACTACCCTGCCTCCCCTGACCCCCATCCCCTGCACGACCCTGCCTCCCCTGACCCCAACCCCATGCACGACCCAGCCTCCCCTGACCCCCACCCCCTGCACGACCCTGCCTCCCCTGACCCCCATCCCCTGCACGACCCTGCCTCCCCTGACCCCCATCCCCTGCACGACCCTCCTTCCCCTGACCCCCACCCCCTGCACGACCCTGCCTCCCCTGACCCCCACCCCCTGCACGACCCTGCCTCCCCTGACCCCCATCCCCTGCACGACCCAGCCTCCCCTGACCCCCATCCCCTGCACGACCCTGCCTCCCCTGACCCCCATCCCCTGCACGACCCTGCCTCCCCTGACCCCAACCCCCTGCACGACCCAGCCTCCCCTGACCCCCACCCCCTGCACGACCCTGCCTCCCCTGACCCCCACCCCCTGCACGACCCTGCCTCCCCTGACCCCCATCCCCTGCACGACCCTCCTTCCCCTGACCCCCACCCCCTGCACGACCCTGCCTCCCCTTACCCCCACCCCCTGCACGACCCTGCCTCCCCTGACCCCCACCCCCTGCACGACCCTCCTTCCCCTGACTCCCACCCCCTGCACGACCCTGCCTCCCCTGACCCCCACCCCCTGCACGACCCTGCCTCCCCTGACCCCCATCCCCTGCACGACCCAGCCTCCCCTGACCCCCATCCCCTGCACGACCCTGCCTCCCCTGACCCCCATCCCCTGCACGACCCTGCCTCCCCTGACCCCAACCCCCTGCACGACCCAGCCTCCCCTACCCCCACCCCCTGCACGACCCTGCCTCCCCTGACCCCCACCCCCTGCACGACCCTGCCTCCCCTGACCCCCACCCCCTGCACGACCCTCCTTCCCCTGACCCCCACCCCCTGCACGACCCTGCCTCCCCTGACCCCCACCCCCTGCACGACCCTGCCTCCCCTGACCCCCACCCCTGCACGACCCTACTTCCCCTGACCCCCACCCCCTGCACGACCCTCCTTCCCCTGACCCCCACCCCCTGCACGACCCTGCCTCCCCTGACCCCCACCCCCTGCACGACCCTGCCTCCCCTGACCCCCACCCCCTGCACGACCCTGCCTCCCCTGACCCCCATCCCCTGCACGACCTAGCCTCCCCTGACCCCCATCCAATGCACGACCCTGCCTCCCCTGACCCCCATCCCCTGCACGACCCTGCCTCCCCTGACCCCCAACCCCCTGCACGACCCAGCCTCCCCTGACCCCCACCCCCTGCACGACCCTGCCTCCCCTGACCCCCACCCCCTGCACGACCCTGCCTCCCCTGACCCCCATCCCCTGCACGACCCTCCTCCCCTGACCCCCACCCCCTGCACGACCCTGCCTCCCCTGACCCCCACCCCCTGCACGACCCTGCCTCCCCTGACCCCCACCCCCTGCACGACCCTCCTTCCCCTGACCCCCACCCCCTGCACGACCCTGCCTCCCCTGACCCCCACCCCCTGCACGACCCTGCCTCCCCTGACCCCCATCCCCCTGCACGACCCAGCCTCCCCTGACCCCCATCCCCTGCACGACCCTGCCTCCCCTGACCCCCATCCCCTGCACGACCCTGCCTCCCCTGACCCCAACCCCCTGCACGACCCAGCCTCCCCTGACCCCCACCCCCTGCACGACCCTGCCTCCCCTGACCCCCACCCCCTGCACGACCCTGCCTCCCCTGACCCCCACCCCTGCACGACCCTCCTCCCCTGACCCCCATCCCCTGCACGACCCTGCCTCCCCTGACCCCCATCCCCTGCACGACCCTGCCTCCCCTGACCCCACCCCCTGCACGACCCAGCCTCCCCTGACCCCCACCCCCTGCACGACCCTGCCTCCCCTGACCCCCACCCCCTGCACGACCCTGCCTCCCCTGACCCCCATCCCCTGCACGACCCTGCCTTCCCCTGACCCCCACCCCCTGCACGACCCTGCCTCCCCTGACCCCCACCCCCTGCACGACCCTGCCTCCCCTGACCCCCACCCCCTGCACGACCCTGCCTTCCCCTGACCCCCACCCCCTGCACGACCCTGCCTCCCCTGACCCCCAACCCCTGCACGACCCAGCCTCCCCTGACCCCCACCCCCTGCACGACCCTGCCTCCCCTGACCCCCACCCCCTGCACGACCCTGCCTCCCCTGACCCCCATCCCCTGCACGACCCTCCTTCCCCTGACCCCCACCCCCTGCACGACCCTGCCTCCCCTGACCCCCACCCCCTGCACGACCCTGCCTCCCCTGACCCCCATCCCCTGCACGACCCTGCCTCCCCTGACCCCCATCCCCTGCACGACCCTGCCTCCCCTGACCCCCATCCCCTGCACGACCCTGCCTCCCCTGACCCCCACCCCCTGCACGACCCAGCCTCCCCTGACCCCCACCCCCTGCACGACCCTGCCTCCCCTGACCCCCACCCCCTGCACGACCCTGCCTCCCCTGACCCCCATCCCCTGCACGACCCTCCTCCCCTGACCCCCACCCCCTGCACGACCCTGCCTCCCCTGACCCCCACCCCCTGCACGACCCTGCCTCCCCTGACCCCCACCCCCTGCACGACCCTCCTTCCCCTGACTCCCACCCCCTGCACGACCCTGCCTCCCCTGACCCCCACCCCCTGCACGACCCTGCCTCCCCTGACCCCCACCCCTGCACGACCCTGCCTCCCCTGACCCCCACCCCCTGCACGACCCTGCCTCCCCTGACCCCCATCCCCTGCACGACCCTGCCTCCCCTGACCCCCACCCCCTGCACGACCCTGCCTCCCCTGACCCCCACCCCCTGCACGACCCTGCCTCCCCTGACCCCCACCCCCTGCACGACCCTGCCTCCCCTGACCCCCACCCCCTGCACGACTCTCCTTCCCCTGACCCCCACCCCCTGCACGACCCTCCTTCCCCTGACCCCCACCCCCTGCACGACCCTGCCTCCCCTGACCCCCACCCCCTGCACGACCCTCCTTCCCCTGACCCCCACCCCTGCACGACCCTGCCTCCCCTGACCCCCATCCCCTGCACGACCCTGCCTCCCCTGACCCCCATCCCCTGCACGACCCTGCCTCCCCTGACCCCCACCCCCTGCACGACCCTCCTTCCCTGACCCCCACCCCCTGCACGACCCTGCCTCCCCTGACCCCCACCCCCTGCACGACCCTGCCTCCCCTGACCCCCACCCCCTGCACGACCCTCCTTCCCCTGACCCCCACCCCCTGCACGACCCTCCTTCCCATGACCCCCACCCCCTGCACGACCCTGCCTCCCCTGACCCCCACCCCCTGCACGACCCTCCTTCCCCTGACCCCCACCCCCTGCACGACCCTCCTTCCCCTGACCCCCATCCCCTGCACGACCCTCCTTCCCCTGACCCCCGCCCCCTGCACGGTACACCTCTCCCCCTGATCCACGTCCCATGCATGGCCCTCCCCTAGTCACTATCAGAGAGGTAGAAGATGGTGTCAGATCATCACAGTCATGATTCAGTTCCACTTTCATCTGAAACCTACTGACTCGTACATCTTCACACTATGAAACTCACTATCCTTCTGTCTTTCAAAAGCTGTAAATAACAATCAGTAGTCGTTTACGTAAACTATTTTCCATTTTATTCATACAACATTTTCTCTAGCTATAAAAAGATCTATTTCATATTATATCATCATGTCTCTAGGTATTTTCTCCACGACCTTCGTCATTAACAGGATATGATGTATAAAAATTGTCTTTCCTATAACTTTATGCTAATCTGACATAACATCTTCATCACAGGTTCTGGCGCTCTCTCCCATATTACGTTCCAACTGTGTTAAGAGAATATATTTCTCTATCGTTCGTCTGATTATTCCACTCTACTTTTCTTCGTATTGTGAGACAATATTGTCTTCCTACAACCATTTTTCCATAATGCCATCCAGTTCTATTGCACCCATTCCATCTGTAGTAATTCCCTCACCACATATTCGATACTGCATGATTTCCAAGTCATTATTTCATTACTGCTTTCCTTATCTTGTATTAGGTTCTGAACTCATCTTCAACAACATCAATCTCTTACCATTTATCCAGTTCATGACCCAGTCTAATGATTATCTAGCTCATAGCCTGACCTAATAATTATCCACATTACCCAAGTTCATTAACCTTGTTCTCCAATTGTCTGACCAAATTTCTATCATCCTTGCCTAATATTCTCCAATCATTCATTGTTACTCTACATCTACCTCGTATCCTTAATTCTCTTCCTGTTTGGCTACCACAAATCAAGGTCATTTAGTGCGATAGACGCCGTTTGTGTGGATTCATTATACAGATCTATCGGGTCCTCAACGCCTCAGGCCGGGATAGGGTAGTCAAGATACCCAGTCCCCTGGGATGGACCACCTTGCCCAATACCCTAACATGTGCAGTTACCTGCACAAGATCCAGTCTCTTGGTGGAGGCTTCGTAAATGTAGCAGAGTGGCAGTCCCTCCTGCTACCTCCTCCCTCGCTCCCTAGGGTTATGAAGGGGAGAGGCGGGTATACCATCCGTTCAGGGCTACAAACAGGTGGATATGGTGCGTGTGTGTGTGTGTGTGTGTGTGTGTGTGTGTGTGTGCGAATAGAAGGGGATCTCGATGTACATCGGAGTTACGTCATATCATACGACGTATAAGCGAAATGACGTGAGAATGGGATTTTCCTCCATTAAGAATATTGAAATTAGCCTGAGATACGTTCTTGACACTTACCTAGCACGACCAACTACATATGTACGAGCCTAAAACCCATAATAATTGTATATATGTAACACAAACACTTGAAAGAAATGATAACCGTAGCTCATTAAGCCAATGAGGCAGCGTCCTTTCTATCGTGCGCATTGCGTAGCTTCTCTGCCGAGTGATCTTCACCGTAGAACGTCACATAGTATGATTCGTTATCACCATAAACTTGTCGTCGTAATTGACGATGGTACATGTGTGTGGTGGTGGTGGTGTGTGGACGGAGGTAAGCCAAAATGGCCCGTAACATCGAGAGCTCGCTCTCCCTTCCTTCTGCACTTTATCACAAACTTTCATCTTGGAGAGTAACGCTACTGACGGCTTGATCATCAGTTCATGGTTATATGATCACGGGGATTCTACAGAAGTGGGCGGGAGGAAGGACCCAGACAGCGTGGAGGTTTAAGTTACGACGTTCTTCTCTGCTTCCGTTGGAGTTACAACGTAGGCGCGAAACTGACCGACGTATAGCGATTTAGTTTTCCCAGTAATCTGACGACGTATATGACAAACGACGTATGGCAGAACAAACTGTAAAGAGGGTACCCTCTGCACTCCCATACGTTATATCTGATACAGGAAACACTTCCATATATCGCTATCATATACAGTACATCATATTCCACTACAGCATGTCATATACATAATCCTAAAAAGATAAGAGATTACTGATTAGCAATTGACGTACAATGTACACGATAAACATCAGGAGCGTGAAAGGCGTGCACGGGATAGAGTGAATTGTAAAGGATGTGGTATACCGGGGTCGACGTGCTGTCAATGTCCAGACTAAACCAGGACATGTGAGGCGTTCGGGGTAAACCATGGAATGTTTTGTGGGGCCTGGATGTGGATAGTGAGCTATGTGGCTTCGGTGAATTACTCATGACAACTGGAGAATGGATTTGAGCGAATATGATCTTTCTTCGTCTCTTCCTGGCCATACCTTGCCAACACAGGAAACGACGATCAAGTATGAAGAAAATACTAGTACAGACATTCGGATAAGCAGAGAAAAACCTTTTGTGTTAGAAAGACAAAATTGATCACAGTTATCTCTTATTATTGTATACCTGGAAATATGATAGGTTTAATGTAGGTTAAAAGGGAAACGACTGACAAATCATACGTGAGCGACGCAACCAGCTCGGTCAGACCTGAGGTAGTGAAAAGGGATACAGATTTCATCAAGCTTTGGATAACACTGGTCCTCCGTCTTATTGACATCTCTTTAAATGAACTCCGCTTAAGAGGAACCCGCACATCGATGGCGAATCATTGGGTTGAGAGATCAAGGTGGCTCGGTTACGACTATAGCGAGGGAGACGGTCCATACATACGTAACATCCTTACCAACCAAAGAACAACACAGTCAAACCTTTTTTTAATAAATTCGACTGCAATACCATCCAAACTCGCAGCCTTGCCGGATTTCATCATCGACAAAGCTTTCACTACCTCTTCTCTCTTCACCAAACCATTCTCCCTTGATCCTCTCACTTCGCACACCACCACGACCAAAACATGCTATATCTGCTACTCTATCATCAAATACACTCAAAAACCTTCAAAATACTCACTCCATCTTGCTAGTTCATCAGTACCTGTTATTACCTCCCCATTTGCCCCCTTCATCGATGTTCCCATTTGTTCTCTTGGCCTACGCACGTTGTTTACATCCTTTCAAGACATCTTTTATTTTCCCTAAAATCCAATGATACTCTTCAGGTAATCTTATAAACGCGTACGAATGTGGCCTTTCAGGTTCTGCTATTTCCTTCTTCCAGGATAACTCACTCGTTCATACAGCCAGGGTCATTAGGCAGTATTTCCAGGAACAACGATACGTTGAGTCGCTGAAATGGCCCAGCAAGGAGTGTGACCTGAACCCCAATGAAAATATATGTGCGCTTGGCAAATGGGGCAGAAGCGCACACATCTCAGCAGCTGCTGGCACACACCATTGCAGAAAGGGAACGTTGTCATCAGCGACACAACAGTTACAGAGATAAACGTGGTTGTCTTTGTTTTACCAATGCAAGAGGTGTTCCTATACTTATTTCAGCGAACTATAGTCATTGCAATGAAATAACTATTACATGCGTTGTACACCAATCGTTGGTCAGATACTTTCCATCCACTTGAGATTGTCATCTTTATTATACAGTAAACTGAAAACTGATAAATACATGTGTGATATCGCTATATAGAGAGAAATAGGTCAAACACAACACGAAACGTAAGTGATTTTTCATATGCACACAATATTCAATTGTCTATCGGTGTCACTGTGTGGCATACCCCTGTTCCCCTCCCGGTCCTTACATCGCTAGGGAACGAAGGATTTGAGTCTTTGCCACAAGAGAGAGTGTTTTATTGTGCACTCCCACCCATTCTGTGGGCGGTGGCGCATGGGGTAGAAAGAACTTCGACGGTGCCATATCTACGAGAGCGCTACCTAGGCGGGGAGGGAAACTTCTTCTGGTGATTCTACCTATTTACTCATCACATTTTCTGCTTCATGAAGTTAGCAATAAATACTAAACAATCATATTCGTGTGACACTTCGTGGTTAGATCACCATACAGAGTCACACGTAGGCACGAATAAGAGGCACACACGAGTACTCATATAAACATAAAAAGAAGATTCTGTAGCAGTTTCTTGTCCCCGTCAATGTAAGGTAACACTTGTGAAGGATCTTAGTAACACGCCGGATAAACATAGTATGTACATATTACTTGTTTTGTTTTGGTTTCATATTAATTGAGAGGGTGAAGGCATGTACAGAGCATCAGATTGGGGAAGAGGAGTGTGGTTTCAGAAGTGGTAGAGGATGTGTGGATCAGGTGTTTGCTTTGAAGAATGTATGTGAGAAATACTTAGAAAAGCAAATGGATTTGTATGTAGCATTTATGGATCTGGAGAAGGCATATGATAGAGTTGATAGAGATGCTCTGTGGAAGGTATTAAGAATATATGGTGTGGGAGGAAAGTTGTTAGAAGCAGTGAAAAGTTTTTATCGAGGGTGTAAGGCATGTGTACGTGTAGGAAGAGAGGAAAGTGATTGGTTCTCAGTGAATGTAGGTTTGCGGCAGGGGTGTGTGATGTCTCCATGGTTGTTTAATTTGTTTATGGATGGGGTTGTTAGGGAGGTGAATGCAAGAGTTTTGGAAAGAGGGGCAAGTATGAAGTCTGTTGGGGATGAGAGAGCTTGGGAAGTGAGTCAGTTGTTGTTCGCTGATGATACAGCGCTGGTGGCTGATTCATGTGAGAAACTGCAGAAGCTGGTGACTGAGTTTGGTAAAGTGTGTGGAAGAAGAAAGTTAAGAGTAAATGTGAATAAGAGCAAGGTTATTAGGTACAGTAGGGATGAAGGTCAAGTCAATTGGGAGGTGAGTTTGAATGGAGAAAAACTGGAGGAAGTGAAGTGTTTTAGATATCTGGGAGTGGATCTGGCAGCGGATGGAACCATGGAAGCGGAAGTGGATCATAGGGTGGGGGAGGGGGCGAAAATTCTGGGAGCCTTGAAGAATGTGTGGAAGTCGAGAACATTATCTCGGAAAGCAAAAATGGGTATGTTTGAAGGAATAGTGGTTCCAACTATGTTGTATGGTTGCGAGGCGTGGGCTATGGATAGAGTTGTGCGCAGGAGGATGGATGTGCTGGAAATGAGATGTTTGAGGACAATGTGTGGTGTGAGGTTGTTTGATCGAGTAAGTAACGTAAGGGTAAGAGTGATGTGTGGAAATAAAAAGAGCGTGGTTGAGAGAGCAGAAGAGGGTGTTTTGAAGTGGTTTGGGCACATGGAGAGGATGAGTGAGGAAAGATTGACCAAGAGGATATATGTGTCGAAGGTGGAGGGAACAAGGAGAAGAGGGAGACCAAATTGGAGGTGGAAAGATGGAGTGAAAAAGATTTTGTGTGATCGGGGCCTGAACATGCAGGAGGGTGAAAGGAGGGCAAGGAATAGAGTGAATTGGAGCGATGTGGTATACCGGGGCTGACGTGCTGTCAGTGGATTGAATCAAGGTATGTGAAGCGTCTGGGGTAAACCATGGAAAGCTGTGTAGGTATGTATATTTGCGTGTGTGGACGTATGTATATACATGTGTATGGGGGTGGGTTGGGCCATTTCTTTCGTCTGTTTCCTTGCGCTACCTCGCAAACGCGGGAGACAGCGACAAAGTATAAAAAAAAAAAATATATATATATATATATATATATATATATATATATATGGCGTCCTAGCTTCGTCTCTTCGATGTATATCAACTGACTGTTATATTCCTCTCTTATGTCTCCCCTGATGATGTGATTATTAACGAAAGTGCACTTCGGAACTTTTCGTGTTTCATTTTCCCCGTGAACTCATAGGAATATATATATATATATATATATATATATATATATATATATATATATATATATATATATATATATATATATATATATATATATATATATATATATATACGCATTTTTGCTTTCCGAGATAACGTTCTCGACTTTCACACATTCTTCAACGCTCCCAGAATTTTCGCCCCCTCCCCCACTCTATGATTCACCTCCGCTTCCATGGTTCCATCCGCTGCCAAATCCACTACCAGATATCTAAAACACTTCACTTCCTCTAGTTTTTCTCCATTCAAACTTACCTCCCAGTTGAATTGTTCCTCAACCCTACTCTACCTAATAACCTTGCTCTTATTCACATTTACTCTCAACTTTCTTCTTTCACACACTTTACCAAACTCAGTCACCAGCTTCTGCCGTTTCTCACACGAATCCGCCAACAGCGCTGTATCATCAGCGAACAACAACTGACTCACTTCGCAAACTATCTCATCCACAATAGACTGCATACTTGCCCCTCTCTCCAAAATTCTTGCATTCACCTCCCTAACAACCCCATCCATAAATAAATTAAACAACCAGGGAGACATCACATACCCATGCCGCAAACCAACATTTACTGAGAACCAATCACTTTCCTCTCTTCCAAGACGTACACATGCCTTACATCCTCGATAAAAACTTTTCACTGCTTCTAAGAACTTGCCCCATACACCATTCATTTTTAATACCTTCCACAGAACGTCTCCATCCACTTTATCATATGCCTTCTCCAGATTCATAAATGCTACATACAAATCCATTTGCTTTTCTGAGAATTTCTCACATACAGTTTTCAAGGCAAACACCTGATCCACACATCCTCTACCACTTATAAAACCACACTGCTCTTCCTCAATCTGATGTTCTGTACATGCCTTCATCCTCACAATCAATACCCACCTATATAATTTCTAAGAAATACTCAACAAACTTATACCTCTGTAGCTTCAGCACTCACTTTTATCCCCTTTCCCTTTGTACAATGGAAATATGCAAGCATTCCTCCAATCGTCAGGCACCTCACCATGTGTCATACATACATTAGATAACCTTACCAACCAGTCAACAATACAGTCACTCCCTTTTTTAATAAATTCCACTGCAATACCATCTAAACCCGCTGCCTTGCCGGCTTTCATCTTCCGCAGAGCTTTTACTACCTCTTCTCTGATTACCAAATCATTTTCTGTAACCCCCTCACTTTGCACACCACCTCGACCAAAACACCCTATATCTGCCACTCTATCATCAAACACATTCAACAAACCTTCAAAATACTCACTCCATCTCCTCACATCCCCACTACTTGTTATCACCTCCCCATTTGCGCCCTTCACTGAAGTTCCCATTTGCTCCCTTGTCTTACGCACTTTATTTACCTTCTTCCAAAACATATTTTCATTCTCCCTAAAATTCAATGATACTCTATCACTCCAACTCTCATTTGCCCTCTTTTTCACCTCTTGCACCTTTCTCTTGACCTCCTGCATCATTCTTTTATATATCTCCCACTCATTTGCATTATTTCCCTGCAAAAATCGTCCAAATGCCTCTCTCTTTTCTTTCACTAATAATCTTACTTCTTCATCCCACCACTCATTAACCTTTCTAATCTGCCCACCTCCCACGCTTCTCATGCCACAAGCATCTTTTGCGCAAGCCATCACTGCTTCCCTAAATACATCCCATTCCCCTTACCTCCTTTGTTCTCACCTTTTCCCATTTTGCACTCAGTCTCTCCTAGTACTTTCTCACACAATTCTCCCTCCAAAGATCACTTACTCTCACCACTCTCTTCACCCCAACATTCTCTCTTCTTTTCTGAAAACCTCTACAAATCTTCACCTTCGCCTCCACAAGATAATGATCAGACATCCCTCCAGTTACACCTCTTAACACACTAACATCCAAAAGTCTCTCTTTCGCACGCCTATCAATTAACACATAATCATATAACGCTCTCTGGCCATCTCTCTTACTTACATACGTATCCATATACATATATATATATATTTATTTATCTATCTATTTTGCTTTGTCGCTGTCTCTCGCGTTTGCGAGGTAGCGCAAGGAAACAGACGAAGGAAATGGCCAAACCCACCCCCATACACATGTATATACACACACGTCCACACACGCAAATATACATACCTATACATCTCAATGTACACATATATATTAACACACACAGACACATACATATATACCCATGCACACAATTTACACTGTCTGCCTTTATTCATTCTCATCGCCACCTCGCCACACATGGAATACCATCCCCCTCCCCCCTCATGTGTGCGGGGTAGCGCTAGGAAAAGACAACAAAGGCCTCATTCGTTCACACTCAGACTCTAGCTGTCATGCAATAAAGCCCGAAACCGCAGCTCCCTTTCCACATCCAGGCCCCACACAGCTTTCCATGGTTTACCCCAGACGCTTCACATACCTTGATTCAATCCACTGACAGCGCGTCAACCCCGGTATACCACATCGATCCAATTCAC
Source organism: Panulirus ornatus (assembly GCF_036320965.1). Classification (NCBI taxonomy): domain Eukaryota; kingdom Metazoa; phylum Arthropoda; class Malacostraca; order Decapoda; family Palinuridae; genus Panulirus; species Panulirus ornatus. Next base: position 11,791,687 of record NC_092295.1, read on the forward strand.
TCTATTCCTTGCCCTCCTTTCACCCTCCTGTATGTTCAGGCCCCGATCACTCAAACTCTTTTTCACTCCATCTTTCCACCTCCAATTTGGTCTCCCACTTCTCCTCGTTCCCTCCACCTCCGACACATATATCCTCTTGGTCAATCTTTCCTCACTCATTCTCTCCATGTGACCAAACCATTTCAAAACACCCTCTTCTGCTCTCTCAACCACGCTCTTTTTATTTCCACACATCTCTCTTACCCTTACATTACTTACTCGATCAAACCACCTCACACCACACATTGTCCTCAAACATCTCATTTCCAGCACATCCACCCTCCTGCGCAAAACTCTATCCATAGCCCACGCCTCGCAACCATACAACATTGTTGGAACCACTATTCCTTCAAACATACCCATTTTTGCTTTCCGAGATAATGTTCTCGACTTCCACACATTCTTCAAGGCTCCCAGGATTTTCGCCCCCTCCCCCACTCTATGATTCACTTCCGCTTCCATGGTTCCATCCGCTGCCAGATCCACTCCCAGATATCTAAAACACTTTACTTCCTCCAGTTTATCTCTTTTTAAACCAGGTATTCCCAATCGCCAGTCCTTTTTCAGCATATAGATCTACAAGCTCTCCACCATTTCCATTTACAACACCGAACACCCCATGTACACCAATTATTCCCACGTTATCTCCCGCGTTTGCGAGGTGGCGCAAGTAAACAGGCTAAAGAATGGCCCAACTCACCCACATACACTTGTATATACATACATGTCCAGACACGCACATATACATACCTATACATCTCAACGTATAAATATATATATACACACAGACATATACATATATACACATGTACATACTTCATACTGTCTGCCCTTATTCATTCCCTTCTCCATACCACCACATGTGAAATGACAACCTCCTCTCCCCGCATGTGCGCAAGTTAGAACTAGGAAGGGACAACAAAGGCAACATTCGTTCACATTCAGTCTCTAGCTGTCATTTATAATGCACCGAAAACCCAGCTCCTCTTCCACATCCAGGCCCCACAAAACCTTCCTTAGTTTACCCCAGGCGCTTCATATGCCCTGGTTCAGTCCATTGACAGCACGTCGACCACGGTGTACCACATCGTTCCAATTCACTCTATTCCTTCCACACTTTTCACCATCCTGCATGTTCAGGCCCCCATCACTCAAAATCTTTTTCACTCCATCTTTCCACCTCCGATTTGGTCTCCCACTTCTCCTCGTTCCCTCCACCTCCGACACATATATCCTCTTGGTCAATCTTTCCTCACTCATTCTCTCCGTGTGACCAAACCATTTCAAAACACCCTCTTCCGTTCTCTCAACCACACTCTTTTTATTACTACGCATCTCTTTTACCGTTTCATTACTTACTCGATCAAACTGCCTCACACCAAATACTACCCTCAATCTTCTCATTTAAAGCACATCCTCCTTCCTCCGCAAAACTCTATCTATAGCCCACGGCTCGCAACACTATACCTTCAAACATACCCATTTTTCCTTTCCGAGTTAATGTTCTCGCCTGCCACACATTTTTCGACGCTCCCACAAACTTCGCCCCCTACCCCACCCTGTCACTCCCTTCCGCTTCCATCGTTCCATCTGCTGTCAAATCCACACCCAGATATCTAAAACACTTCCATTCCTCCAGTCTCTCTCCATTCAAACCCCCTCCAAATTGACTTGTCCCTAACCCTACTGTACCTAATACCCTTGCTCTTATTCACATTTACTCTCAGCTTTCTACTTTCGCACACAAACATACTTAGTCGCCAGCTTCTGCAGCTTCTCACCTGAATCAGCCACCAACGCTATATCATCAGCGAACAACAACTGACTCACTTCCGAGGCTCTCTCATCCAAAGCGGACTGCATACTTGCCCCTCTTTCCAAAACTCTTGCATTCACCTCCCTAACAACCCCATCCATAAACAAATTAAACAACTATGGAGACATTAGCAACCCTGCCGCAAACCGACATTCACTGAGAAGCAATCACGTTCCTCTCTTCCTACTTGTACACATGCCTTATACCCTCGTTAAAAACTTTTCACTGCTTCTAACAACTTGCCTCCCACACCATAAATTCTTAATACCTTCCACAGAGTATTTCTATCATCTTTATCATATACCTTCTCCAGATCCATAAATGCTACATACAAATCCATCTGCTTTTCTAAGTATTTCTCATATACATTTTTCAAAGCAAACACTTGATCCACACATCCTCTACCACTTTCGAAACAACACTGCTCTTCCCCAATCAGATGTTCTGTACATGCTTTCACCCTCTCAATCAATACCCTCCCATATGATTTCATAGCAATACTCAACAAACTCATACCCCTGTATTTGAGCACTTTGTACAATGGCACTAGACAAGCATTCCGCTGTCCTCAGACACCTCACCATGAGTCATACATACATTGATTATCCTTACCAACCAGTCAACAGCACAGTCTCCCCGTTTTTTCATAAATTCCATTGCAATACAGATCCAAACCCACTGCCTTGCCGGCTTTCAGCTTCCGCAAACCTTTTGCTACCTCTTCTCTGTTTACCAAATCATTTTCCCTAACCCTCTCACTTTGCACACCACCTCAACCAAAACACCCTATATCTGCCACTCTATCATCAAACACATTCAACAAACCTTCAAAATACTCTCTCCATCTCCTCACATCAACACTACTTGTTATCACCTCCCCATTAACCCCCTTCACTAACTTTCCCATTTGTTCCCTTGTCTTACAGACATTATTTACCTCCAAAAACATCTTTTTATTCTGTCTAGAATTTAATGATACTCTCTTACCCAACTCTCATTTGCCCTCTTTTTCACCTCTTGCACCCTTCTCTTGACCTCCTGCCTCTTTTTTTATACATCTCCCAGTCATCTGCATTATTTCCCAGCAAAAATCGCCAAAATGCCTCTCTCTTCTCTTTCACTAATAATCTTACTTCTTCATCCCACCACTTACTACCCTTTCTAATCTGCCTACCTCCCACGCTCCTCATGCCACACGCATCTTTTGCGCAAGCCATCACTGCTTCCCTAAATACATCCCATTCCCCTTACCTCCTTTGTTCTCACCTTTTCCCATTTTGCACTCAGTCTCTCCTAGTACTTTCTCACACAATTCTCCCTCCAAGATCACTTACTCTCACCACTCTCTTCACCCCAACATTCTCTCTTCTTTTCTGAAAACCACTACAAATCTTCACCTTCGCCTCCACAAGATAATGATCAGACATCCCTCCAGTTACACCTCTCAACACACTAACATCCAAAAGTCTCTCTTTCGCACGCCTATCAATTAACACATAATCATATAACGCTCTCTGGCCATCTCTCTTACTTACATACGTATCCATATACATATATATATATATATTTATTTATCTATCTATTTTGCTTTGTCGCTGTCTCTCGCGTTTGCGAGGTAGCGCAAGGAAACAGACGAAAGAAATGGCCAAACCCACCCCCATACACATGTATATACACACACGTCCACACACGCAAATATACATACCTATACATCTCAATGTACACATATATATTAACACACACAGACACATACATATATACCCATGCACACAATTTACACTGTCTGCCTTTATTCATTCCCATCGCCACCTCGCCACACATGGAATACCATCCCCCTCCCCCCTCATGTGTGCGGGGCAGCGCTAGGAAAAGACAATAAAGGCCTCATTCGTTCACACTCAGACTCTAGCTGTCATGCAATAAAGCCCGAAACCGCAGCTCCCTTTCCACATCCAGGCCCCACACAGCTTTCCATGGTTTACCCCAGACGCTTCACATACCTTGATTCAATCCACTGACAGCGCGTCAACCCCGGTATACCACATCGATCCAATTCACTCTATTCCTTGCCCTCCTTTCACCCTCCTGTATGTTCAGGCCCCGATCACTCAAACTCTTTTTCACTCCATCTTTCCACCTCCAATTTGGTCTCCCACTTCTCCTCGTTCCCTCCACCTCCGACACATATATCCTCTTGGTCAATCTTTCCTCACTCATTCTCTCCATGTGACCAAACCATTTCAAAACACCCTCTTCTGCTCTCTCAACCACGCTCTTTTTATTTCCACACATCTCTCTTACCCTTACATTACTTACTCGATCAAACCACCTCACACCACACATTGTCCTCAAACATCTCATTTCCAGCACATCCACCCTCCTGCGCAAAACTCTATCCATAGCCCACGCCTCGCAACCATACAACATTGTTGGAACCACTATTCCTTCAAACATACCCATTTTTGCTTTCCGAGATAATGTTCTCGACTTCCACACATTCTTCAAGGCTCCAGGATTTTCGCCCCCTCCCCACTCTATGATTCACTTCCGCTTCCATGGTTCCATCCGCTGCCAGATCCACTCCCAGATATCTAAAACACTTTACTTCCTCCAGTTTATCTCTTTTTAAACCAGGTATTCCCAATCGCCAGTCCTTTTTCAGCATATAGATCCTCAAGCTCTCCACCATTTCCATTTACAACACCGAACACCCCATGTACACCAATTATTCCCACGTTATCTCCCGCGTTTGCGAGGTGGCGCAAGTAAACAGGCTAAAGAATGGCCCAACTCACCCACATACACTTGTATATACATACATGTCCAGACACGCACATATACATACCTATACATCTCAACGTATAAATATATATATACACACAGACATATACATATATACACATGTACATACTTCATACTGTCTGCCCTTATTCATTCCCTTCTCCATACCACCACATGTGAAATGACAACCTCCTCTCCCCGCATGTGCGCAAGTTAGAACTAGGAAGGGACAACAAAGGCAACATTCGTTCACATTCAGTCTCTAGCTGTCATTTATAATGCACCGAAAACCCAGCTCCTCTTCCACATCCAGGCCCCACAAAACCTTCCTTAGTTTACCCCAGGCGCTTCATATGCCCTGGTTCAGTCCATTGACAGCACGTCGACCACGGTGTACCACATCGTTCCAATTCACTCTATTCCTTCCACACTTTTCACCATCCTGCATGTTCAGGCCCCCATCACTCAAAATCTTTTTCACTCCATCTTTCCACCTCCGATTTGGTCTCCCACTTCTCCTCGTTCCCTCCACCTCCGACACATATATCCTCTTGGTCAATCTTTCCTCACTCATTCTCTCCGTGTGACCAAACCATTTCAAAACACCCTCTTCCGTTCTCTCAACCACACTCTTTTTATTACTACGCATCTCTTTTACCGTTTCATTACTTACTCGATCAAACTGCCTCACACCAAATACTACCCTCAATCTTCTCATTTAAAGCACATCCTCCTTCCTCCGCAAAACTCTATCTATAGCCCACGGCTCGCAACACTATACCTTCAAACATACCCATTTTTCCTTTCCGAGTTAATGTTCTCGCCTGCCACACATTTTTCGACGCTCCCACAAACTTCGCCCCCTACCCCACCCTGTCACTCCCTTCCGCTTCCATCGTTCCATCTGCTGTCAAATCCACACCCAGATATCTAAAACACTTCCATTCCTCCAGTCTCTCTCCATTCAAACCCCCTCCAAATTGACTTGTCCCTAACCCTACTGTACCTAATACCCTTGCTCTTATTCACATTTACTCTCAGCTTTCTACTTTCGCACACAAACATACTTAGTCGCCAGCTTCTGCAGCTTCTCACCTGAATCAGCCACCAACGCTATATCATCAGCGAACAACAACTGACTCACTTCCGAGGCTCTCTCATCCAAAGCGGACTGCATACTTGCCCCTCTTTCCAAAACTCTTGCATTCACCTCCCTAACAACCCCATCCATAAACAAATTAAACAACTATGGAGACATTAGCAACCCTGCCGCAAACCGACATTCACTGAGAAGCAATCACGTTCCTCTCTTCCTACTTGTACACATGCCTTATACCCTCGTTAAAAACTTTTCACTGCTTCTAACAACTTGCCTCCCACACCATAAATTCTTAATACCTTCCACAGAGTATTTCTATCATCTTTATCATATACCTTCTCCAGATCCATAAATGCTACATACAAATCCATCTGCTTTTCTAAGTATTTCTCATATACATTTTTCAAAGCAAACACTTGATCCACACATCCTCTACCACTTTCGAAACAACACTGCTCTTCCCCAATCAGATGTTCTGTACATGCTTTCACCCTCTCAATCAATACCCTCCCATATGATTTCATAGCAATACTCAACAAACTCATACCCCTGTATTTGAGCACTTTGTACAATGGCACTAGACAAGCATTCCGCTGTCCTCAGACACCTCACCATGAGTCATACATACATTGATTATCCTTACCAACCAGTCAACAGCACAGTCTCCCCGTTTTTTCATAAATTCCATTGCAATACAGATCCAAACCCACTGCCTTGCCGGCTTTCAGCTTCCGCAAACCTTTTGCTACCTCTTCTCTGTTTACCAAATCATTTTCCCTAACCCTCTCACTTTGCACACCACCTCAACCAAAACACCCTATATCTGCCACTCTATCATCAAACACATTCAACAAACCTTCAAAATACTCTCTCCATCTCCTCACATCAACACTACTTGTTATCACCTCCCCATTAACCCCCTTCACTAACTTTCCCATTTGTTCCCTTGTCTTACAGACATTATTTACCTCCAAAAACATCTTTTTATTCTGTCTAGAATTTAATGATACTCTCTTACCCAACTCTCATTTGCCCTCTTTTTCACCTCTTGCACCCTTCTCTTGACCTCCTGCCTCTTTTTTTATACATCTCCCAGTCATCTGCATTATTTCCCAGCAAAAATCGCCAAAATGCCTCTCTCTTCTCTTTCACTAATAATCTTACTTCTTCATCCCACCACTTACTACCCTTTCTAATCTGCCTACCTCCCACGCTCCTCATGCCACACGCATTTTTTGCGCAAGCTATCACTGCTTCCCTAAATACATCCCATTCCTCCCCCACTCCCCTTACGTCCTTTGCTCTCACTTCTTTCCATCCTGCACTCTCTCCTGGTACTTCCTCACACAAGTCTCTTTCCCAAGCTCACTTACTCTTCCAACTCTCTTCACACCAATATTCTCTCTTCTATTCTGAAAATCTCTACAAGTCTTAACCTTGGCCTCCACAAGATAATGATTAGACATCTCTCCAGTTGCACCTCTCAGCACATTAACATCTAAAAGTCTCTCTGTCGCGCATCTATCAATTAACACGTAATCTAATAACGCTCTCTGGCCATCTCTCCTACTTACATACGTATACTTATGTATATCTCTCTTTTTAAACCAGGTAATCACAATCACCGGTCCTTTTTAAGCACACAAGTCTACAAGCTCCTCACCATTTCTATTTACAACACTGAACACCCCATGTACACCAATTATTTCCTCAACTGCTAAATTAGTCACTTCTGCATTCAAATCACCCATCACTATAACTCGGTCTCCTGCATCAAAGCTACTAACACATTCACTTAGCTGCTCCCAAAACACTTGCCACTCATGGTCTTTCTTCTTATGCCCAGGTGCATATGCACCACTAATCACCCATCTCTCTACATCCACTTTCAGTTTTAACCATATCAATCTAGCGATTACTTTCTTACACTCTGTCTCATACTCCCAAAACTCCTGTTTCAGGAGCAGTGCTACTCCTTCCCTTGCTCTTCTCCTCTCACCAACCCCGAACTTTACTCCCAAAACATTCCCGAACCACTCTTCCCCTTCCATAAATGCTACATGCAAATCCATTTGCTTTTCTAAGTATTCCTCACATACATTCTTCAAAGCAAACACCTGATCCACACACCCTCTACCACTTCTGAAACCACACTGCTCTTCCCCAATCAGATGCTCTGTAAATGCCTTCACCCTCTCAATCAATACCCTTCCATATACATTTCGAGGAATACTCAACAAACTTATACCTCTGTAATTTGAGCACTCACTTTCATCCACTTTGCCTTTGTACAACGGCACTATGCAAGCATTGCGCCAATCCTCAGGCACCTCACATTGAGTCATACATACATTGAATATCCTTACCAACCAGTCAACAATACAGTCAATACAGATTATGTGTTAATTGATAGGCGCTCGAAAGAGAGACTTTTGGATGTTAATGTGCTGAGATGTGCAAATGTGCAACTGGAGGGATGTCTAATCATTATCTTGTGGAGGCGAAGGTGAAGATTTGTAGAGGTTTTCAGAAAAGAAGATAGAATATTGGGTTGAAGAGAGTGGTGAGAGTAAGTGAGCTTAGAAAGGAGACTTGTGTGAGGAAATACCAGGAGAGACTGAGTACAGAATGGAAAAAGGTGAGAACAAAGGAGGTAAGGGGAGTGGGGGATGAATGGGAGGTATTTAGAGAAGTACTGATGGCTTACGCAAAATATGCTTGTAGCATGTAAAGCGTGGGATATGGGTTGATTAGAAAGGGTAGTGAGTGGTGGGATGAAGAAGTAAGATTATTAGTGAAAGAGAAGAGAGAGGCATTTGAACGATTTTTGCAGGGAAAAAAAGCAAATGAGTAAATGAGTGGGAGATGTATAAAAGAAAGAGGCAGGAGGTCAAGAGAAAGGTATAAGAGGTTAAAAAAGAGGGCAAATGAGAGTTGGGGTGAGAGAGTATCATTAAATTTTAGGGAGAATAAAAAGATGTTTTGGAAGGAGGTAAATAAAGTGCGTAAGACAAGAGAACAAATGGGAACTTCAGTGAAGAGGGCTAATGGGGAGGTGATAACAAGTAATGTTGATGTGAGAAGGAGATGGAGTGAGTATTTTGAAGGTTTGTTGAATGTGTTTGATGATAGAGTGGCAGATATAGGGTGTTTTGGTCAAGGTGGTGTGCAAAGTAAGAGGGTTACAGAAAATTATTTGGTAGGCAGAGAAGAGGTAGTAAAAGCTTTGCGGAAGATGAAAGCCGGCAAGGCAGCAGGTTTGGATGGTATTGCAGTGGAATTTATTAAGAAAGGGGGTGACTGTATTGTTGACTGGTTGGTAAAGTTATCTAATGTATGTATGATTCATGGTGAGGTGCCTGAGGATTGGCGGAATGCTTGCATAGTGCCATTGTACAAAGGCAAAGGGGATAAGAGTGAGTGCTCAAATTACAGAGGTATAAGTTTGTTGGGTATCCCTGGTAAATTATATTGGAGGGTATTGATTGAGAGGGTGAAGGCATGTACAGGGAATCAGATTGGGGAAGAGCAGTGTGGTTTCAGAGGTGGTAGAGGATGTGTGGATCAGGTGTTTGCCTTGAAGAATGTATGTGAGAAATACTTAGAAAAGCGAATAGATTTGTATGTAGCATTTATGGATCTCGAAAAGGCATATGATAGAGTTGATAGAGATGCTTTGTTGAAGGTATTAAGAATATATGGTGTTAGAAGCAAGTTTTTAGAAGCAGTGAAAAGTTTTTATCGAGGATGTAAGGCATGTGTACGTGTAGGAAGAGAGGTACGTGATTGGTTCTCAGTGAATGTAAGTTTGCGGCAGGGGTGTGTGATGTCTCCATGGTTGTTTAATTTGTTTATGGATAGGGTTGTTAGGGAGGTGAATGCAAGAGTTTTGGAAAGAGGGGCAAGTATGCAGTTTGTTCTTAACGCTACCTTGCTGACGCGGGAAATGGCGAATAGTTTGAAAGAAAGATATATATACACATGTATATACATACGTCCACACACGCAAATATACATACCTACACAGCTTTCCATGGTTTACCCCAGACGCTTCACATGCCCTGATTCAATCCACTGACAGCACGTCAAACCCGGTATACCACATCGATCCAATTCACTCTATTCCTTGCCCTCCTTTCACCCTCCTGTATGTTCAGGCCCCGATCACACAAGATCTTTTTCACTCCATCTTTCCACCTCCAATTTGGTCTCCCACTTCTCCTCGTTCCCTTCACCTCCGACACATATATCCTCTTGGTCAATCTTTCCTCACTCATTCTCTCCATGTGCCCAAACCATTTCAAAACACCCTCTTCTGGTCTCTCAACCACGCTCTTTTTATTTCCACACAACTCTCTCAACCTTACATTACTTTCTCGATCAAACCACCTCACACCACATATTGTCCTGAAACATCTCATTTTCAGCACATCCACCCTCCTGCGCACAACTCTATCCATAGCCCACGCCTCGCAACCATACAACATTGTTGAAACCACTATTCCTTCAAACATAACCATTTTTGCTTTCGGAGATAATGTTTTCGACTTCCACATATTCTTGAAGGCTCCCAGAATTTTCGCCCCCTCCCCCACCCTATGATTCACTTCCGCTTCCATGTTTCCATCCGCTGCCAGATCCACTCCCAGATATCTAAAACACTTTACTTCCTCCAGTTTTTCTCCATTCAAACTTACCACCCAATTGACTTGACCCTCAACACTACTGTACCTAATTACCTTGCTCTTATTCACATTTACTCTTAACTTTCTTCTTTCACACACTTTACCAGACTCAGTCATCAGCTTCTGCAGATTCTTACATGAATCAGCCACCAGCGTTGTATCATCAGCCTGAACCAGGTACCAATTCTGTCAAACAATCCTTAAGGGTAGAAGAACAGCTTGCTAGACTGAGGACCGACTGTCATAACTAAGATTCGAACCTATGTGCTCCACCCTGGGTGGCCCACCAAATGCCTTATGGTCAGGGAAGCTAACCGCTACACCACGGAAGTTCTTAAAACCTCAAAGCTGAATCAATGTAAGAAAAGTTTTAAGAAATCCCCTGGTCATAAACAACGCAGCAAATACAGACCTTTGCAGGATTATAGATCGTTTCACTAGGTAGAAATAACTTTACCCTGGCGCTCCAAGCTGCTGGACGATATAACGAAACATGGTCAGTTGCTTGGACTGTGAACTTAGTACTTCTTCCCTAGGAACAGTATGTAGACACCGTGCTGACTACACAGTAGAAGACTAGCCACAGAAAGTGAAGATTAACTTTAATTAACCTGAACTGCTGCAAAGAATTCTTTTGCCTTGAGTATAATTATCGTGCATAATCGTTATTAACTGTAGGCAATACTGTGGAAAGTGACGATGATTACACGAGGCTACACGCGAATTACGAGGACTTAAATTAGATTTGTGACATCTCAAGGACAACAACCTTTATATTAACTACGATATTGACCTTACAGTAATAAACATGATTTTGAAGGAAATGGTTGTCATAATCGAGGTAAGATTATAGTCTCACAAAACCATAAGATAATTTCAGTCGAACCCGTTTGCCCTACGTCGCATTGTTGATTCACTTTCCCTCTTCTATAGGTATTACTTTGGTTTTTGCGACCGAGAGCTGGCTGCTTGTGTGCCCCCCACCACTAGCTAGACCATGCAATACTCGGCAAGCTGCTGCGTCACATTAGAACTACATGGCCATCGTCAACTCAAGGGTAGGCTCTTCCGATAACTGTTTTCTTTCCACTACACGTCGAAGCTTTGGAGCTCTCTACCCTCTCATCTCTTTCCCTATGACGTGGCACATTTTAAAAGAAACAGGATTTTCCCTAAAGGCAAAATTCGCAAGTACTTTTTCTCGTCTCTTTTTTTTTCTCTTTAATAATTCTCTCTACATTCCAGTTAAGACCCGGTCTCGATGTGGACTTTTGTACGTGACTGGGAGCCTCCAGTGTGGAAGAAATCCTCCACGGTGAGAAGGAGCTATGGAAACAGAGTCAAATATTCCAAGGTAAAACATTGATCCACACTGAGCCATAATGAGCTCCAAGTGTGTGTCCAAGTGTGGAATGACCTGTGTCATGCTGAGTGACTCGTGTCAACCTGTACAGCAGATGGCATTAAGTTATATGTAATGAACTGCTTTAAGTTATACGCTGAAAGGTGAATCATGTCAAACCATAAAGTGATTTACATTATGCTGTTCAGTTGATTATGCGTAGGTGTGACTCTATGATAAGCCATACTATTCCATAGAGATGATAAAATTATTATCTCGATAAATGACACATATTGTAAACACGTCCAATGCCCATTTAGCAACACCGATCATTTTGTAGCCCCCCTTGTTCAAAAAACTCTAGCGATGTCTGATAACACAGAACACACACTACAGCACTGAAGCTGTAATCCTGATTAATACCTCTGTAGTCTTGCCTAATACCTCTGTAGTCCTGACTAATACTTCTGCTATAGCGCCACCTCCTACTTCACTACCACGAGATAAATTCATTATGTTTCTTGTGTGGATATTGTTGTAGCACCTGTATTGCTCCTTCACCCACACGTATTTATCCATAACTATTCCTGTTACCACTATAACCACACCTACTGTTTTAAGCTCCGCGTGCTGCCTTTTCAACCAGGACAACTACCCCTGAAATGACACGTCTCTTCAAAGCCGTATCTATGAATTTTCATATTCTTTTTTTACAATATTTGATGCTGACCAAAACAGCCGTATCTCTTCAGTTACAACCACCCAGGATTCTAAAATCTCACCTATATCCTTAGGCACGAATCTTTCAACATCTATACCAGCATCGTCAAGAATATCAGAATATTAGTTTGTCATAAGAAAAATCCTGATATTGGTCATTGCACGGAATAGGCCGATAACACGCCAGTCATCACTATAACCGTGCCAATACATATGCCAATAAACCAAGTGAAAGCATTCATAGCCCCTGTAGCCAAGTTGACGACTCTTGTAGACGCATCTATTTTACACCTTCCACCAGGCCTGATGTAGCCCGGCTAATCTCACTGACTTTCCTGTAAATATTTCCAGTGTAAACACGTCCTATGACCATATTGCTGTGACCTTTTCCACTTTGCTTCGATCAGTTCTCCAACAGTTACATCCGTTACTCCTTAAGACCAGGCACCCTATCCTCTGAGCTTCCTGTATTACCTTTGTAAACCATTGTAACCATGTAAGTAATCCAGGCAAACCACCTCTACTGTCATTACAGCCATATCTAGTACCCTTCTCGCTACGCTTATCACCTGTGATGCGTGTTCCTAATGTCTCTAATTAACATTTACTTTCACTTGAGCCAGGTGGCCACACTTCCACAACTATCCAGTGGATCACAACAGACAAAACTGTCTTTGTAACATGAACCGTTGTGTGACGTCCTGTCACGTATGTAAACATACAACTCAGGAACTTCCCATGTAATCTGGTGCTGACCTCTACGTCCAGTGTGAGAAACTATGGTATCGTTAACGTCATTCCTGTCCTCTATAGAGGAGGACCAACACACACCCATGCCTTGTGTACATCCCCATCAGGAAGGTCTAACGACCAACATTACTTACTGTTAACGAGCCGTACGACGTTCGCTGTGGGTTTGGGCATTGCCCTCTAGTGGCGCTCAGAGGCTATTAGTGATGTTGCCGGAAAGGGAACAAGGGAGAGAGAGAGAGAGAGAGAGAGAGAGAGAGAGAGAGAGAGAGAGAGAGAGAGAGAGAGAGAGACTCTCATGATCTACCAACTCTAAAGTCTAGTAAAAGTGCGGGAATGTGAATAGTAAACATGTTTGTGTGGATCTAGTCAAAGGTATGGGGTACATCACTGTGTATTCTGACACACTCCTGAAGATCAGGTTTAGTTTAGTAGCATTCATACAACCAGCCACACTAACTAGGTGTTACGGCGCTCTTGCAAGCCATGGTGGTCAAGTGTCAAAATTCAGGTCACTTCACTTTACGTTCCTGTCACTTACATACTACTTATGTCACTGTAATTGATTAGTGGTGATTCACTTCACGTGGCATATTGGCAGTGATTACTTCGCGATGTTATTGCCTTAGTGCAGGTTTAGGATGACTAGCAAGTCATTTGTATCTTCATCAACAGCTGACTTAAGATGAATATCACCTTGTCTAATAAAACGTACAGTATGAATTAAAGTCTACTCCCAAATTCTATGAATTATGCTTGGAACATGTGATAAACTCCATTGTCATTTTGTCAAGTCTTGTCCTTGGCCAACCAAGTACAATCCTCACTGCCTCATTCTGGAGAACCTTGAATGGTCTGAGGTCTTTTTCAGAGCAGGAAACCAGAACTGTAGCAAAGTAATACTCCTCACCATACTCAAGTTACATAGCTCTTAAGGCTGGTATATTCACACCATAACCTTAATAAGACAAAATATTTCAGAGGTCTTAACCTCGCTGTACGTATATAACTAATGTACATTAACATTAACATTAACATTACAATAACCAACCAACAAACAAAGATATTCATAACTAACAATTTGTAATTTTCTACCATTCATCCAAAATTCTCTTCCACTTGACTGATATTTTCGTTTCATTAATAACCAAACCCAAATAGACACAAAGATCCTTCGGCTGATCAATAACCCTGGCCTTAATTTCTTGATCTTTGCATTGTGTCAGAATATCACGCACATAAATGATTACTTGAGACTCACCATAAAATCAGTAAATAGCCAACCTGTCTGGCTAGCGACTGTCCTCGTGTGACACTTGACTGAGACTCTATGGTCGAAGGACAAGGTGAGGCACTGGTGGCCCACCCACCTCAGTGTTTACCGACACTTCTGACGGCCACGTCTTCGCTGTGGTGCCACATCCACAGCGGTGATGCCCTTAACGTCGACCTGGTCTCTGGTGGCAACTTGATCCTCACGACCGCTGAGTGGCGTGAGAAATGTTCGGTGCTTAATTGTAGCCTCAACTCGGCGTTAAGACCAAACTGATCGGTCGGTTGGGCAATACAGTATAGCTCGCTCACTCGAGGTGATGGGTTTTTAGCGCGACTCTGGCAGCGTCTTTCGTCTGATCAACAAAGGATCGTTCGTTCAAAATAACGACAACATTTTGAAGACTTCGAGACGGTTACGTTGGCTGCGGTTCAGACACGATGCTACTGTCTGGAGCACTTCGGTAGCCCAGTACGGTCGTTCATCCAGTCATCGCTGTCGGCTGGCTCTTACGGCTTCAAGGAATTAACGCGGGCGAGAACGGGTAGTGGCGTCATGTCTCTTGGCGGCGTCCGTCGCCCGATCACCCGCGGGTCGTTCAATCGAGATGGCGTCTGTCATTCGTCTAGTTCACCAGGTCGAACAGCGGCTGAGATCGACGTTCGTCAAATTGTGCGTTCTGCGCCTCTAACCGTCTGGTGTCAGTAGGTATAGATGAGCGTTGTGCTCCTGTGCGTAGGGGAGATAGGTGGCTCCTTTGTATTGGGGCTCTCGAGAGGTGCACACGTCTCGCCTTGAGCTCTGTTTAAAATCACCTGACTATCGTCTCTTCGTGAGGGACACCGGCGCGTTCCCGCTGACAGGTCCAGGCATTCTGACATCACCACAGGCCTTTATCCTCGGGGGCGCCCAAAATTTTTCCGTGGGCGGCGGGTTGGCGTGGGGTATCATAAAGATATTTCAGTAAGCATTGTTATATGTATACAGATATAGGTATAAGCTAAACATCCCTGGGTGACTCTGGCTCCTCATCAAAATATATCAGTAGCTCTAATACGTCATACACATACAGTAATTGCTATAATCAACATCGCTTGATACTAATTCAGATTACCAAGCTCAAGCGTGACCTTGACAAAGAAGTTCGTGGTGAATTTTGGTTGTTAGAGATATTTACATAACAAATAATTACACAGCTGAAGTAGTGTGATGTACCCTCTCCCAGCATGACTTACTGCCCGTACCCTCCCTTCTAAATGCCCCTCTCCATGCATTACTATTGCCAGTCCCCATCTCCCCACTTGTTCTTCTCCGTGCATGACTACTGTCAGTCCTACTGACATGACCTACCGTCTTGTTGTCCTTCTCAGGTCGCTACCCTTGTCATCTGACTGTCCATATGTCCCTACCATCTCATTCCCTTACCGTCTCATAGACGTTAACTTCTTCATCTTCTCAGGTAAATTCCCGTTTATTCCTCTTATGAATTTCTCTCCCTTGCTATCAACTTGTTCTTCCCCGTCCGTGCCCCGCTCTCCACTTGCCCTTCCTCACTCCTTTCTCCGTTGTTACCCTCCATCTCCATCTCCCTCCATTTCCAACTCCCCTTCTCTTCCCGTCCCATAAGCGTCCACTTCCCCCCATAGCTTCTTCCTGTCACCCGACGTATGTCATTCATTCTTCTTCTAACTTCATGGATGTCCACAAACATCATTATATATTCTCACAGCGGCCTAGCCTGAGTGTTATTCTGTATGGGAGAATCTTCTTCACGCCCTCGAAGAGGTTAAGAAGATTACAATATACTCATGTCTTATGGTCAATATTTAGTTGTTATTGCTGTAAGAACTATACTATGAACTTTCTTATAGACACTGTAACCTCTGGCGCCCTAGAACAACAGGTCTTACGCAACACACAAAAATAAGATCAAGCAGGACAGATAGTTTATAACACTGTGGATTTTGTAAGACTAAACTTTCGACCATTTTTGTAATAACGTCAAACTAACTCTCATTTTACTCCATCTGTGTGTCAACACTGGTAGGCTCGTTAGCTTGTCTTCTTAGAAATCTCATTAGATTCTGTCAGTATAGCAAAATCACTAACAAAAAACATGCTCCCATTATAGATACAGTATGAAAACAATCGAACTGTAACTTCCTGCAGAAAATGCATCAGTGGAAAAGATTTGACCAGGCTACTTATCACTGCAGAGGTCTGGAACTGTATAGATCATTAGCTATCAACCACAATTACTTCCATTATCTCGGTGTGAAAACGTGGCTCTCTACTTGCTTGTCACCTAAGGAAATCTAGGGTGTGGCTGACTCATATCATCAAGCTTGCTTCCCTACATCTGCCATCACGACACTTCAAGAGAAAGAAAACATCTAGACAGCTGACAATGGGACATGAGTGATTGGCATCTATTCCTTTAAGAAAAAATCACAACAGACTTGAGGTCTATACTTCAGGGAAATATTGATATCTTAAAGTATTACTTTGGGCAAATATATTTTTTGTCTTTATTTCTCACCTCAATTAGAGCTCCTATACAGTACTCTTACCCAAAGTACATTTCCTTTACAGTAGGCTCACCTTTAAGCATAGCTCCTTTTCAGTACCTTTACAGTAACATACAATTTATCAAGGCGCACGTCAGTTTACCTGAAGGCACAGTGAAGTCTTAGAGAAAATGTTAAGGTGCGTGTTAGCAACACTCAGAAAAAAAATCAGTATTTATTCAGTCATATTTCAGTGAATTATATTACTGCTATGAGCAGATTAAAGGAAATCATAGAAAAAACCTATCAAAACTGACATAAAGCTCTCTGTATCCTTCTCTTGCAGGCCATAATCATAATGCTCTGTATATGACATAGAGAGCCAGTCAACACCAGTCCAGCAGCACATGTGCAGTGTGGCGCGGAGCAGTTGCAAGACAGCTGATGTAATGACCAATTATATCCGGCTGACATGTAACGTCATAAACTTTCCTGAGTAATTGCTACGTCTACACTCATTAGGGATATTGTTAAACAGTTCTTGAGCCTACTGATCTTGGCTTAGGACTACTCCAGGGATGTGTGGCATCTTCACTGCTCTATGCCAACACAATCTCTCTCTCTCTCTCTCTCTCTCTCTCTCTCTCTCTCTCTCTCTCTCTCTCTCTCTCTCTCTCTCTCTCTCTCTCTCTCTACTTCTTGTTCTTCTTCTTCCTCCTAGGGAAAAATGGTACATCCTGTGAACATTGAAATTTTCTCTTCTTCTTCTACTTCTTCTTCTTCTTCTTCTTCTTCTTCTTCTTCTTCTTCTTCTTCTTCTTCTTCTTCTTCTTCTTCTTCTTCTTCTTCTTCTTCTTCTTCTTCTTCTTCTTCTTCTTCTCTTCTTCCCAGGGAGAAATGGTACATCCTGTGAAAATTTAATCTTCTTCTTCTTCTTCTTCTTCTTCTTCTTCTTCTTCTTCTTCTTCTTCTTCTTCTTCTTCTTCTTCTTCTTCTTCTTCTTCTTCTTCTTCTTCTTCTTCTTCTTCTTATTCTTCTTCTTCTTCTTCCCATGGAAAATGGTATATCTTGTGAAAGGTTAATATTCTCCATGAGCAGAGAAATGTCTTGAAGACATCAGTAACAGTTAACCATAACCTTTAGTCACTGTCACCAGAATAAGATCTAGGAAGAGTGGCAATCTAGTCAGTAAGAATGTTCTACCACATGACACAAGCATGTGGTAAACTACGTAGTCGTGGCTACACTGTTGTTCTGGACATAGTCTCAACCTTTCATCTCGTGTGACAACAACAAGATCCTCTCACAGGACCACAACATCAGAGCCAGCTTCACCGATGGACGCCTCCTCAGTGAATGCTCTCAGTGTGACACCTTCACTCTAGTGGAGATCAAGATACAGTGAAAGATATCTCCACGTTAAGGGTAGAATACAATATCGATTTCATGTCAGTCACTTGTAAACATTTTTTTTTTCTTTTTGCTTTGTCGCTTCTCCTGCGTTTGCGAGGTAGCGCAAGGAAACAGACGAAAGAAAGAAATGGCCCAACCCACCCCCAATACATATGTATATACATACGTCCACACACGCAAATATACATACCTACACAGCTTTCCATGGTTTACCCCAGACGCTTCACATGCCTTGATTCAATCCACTGACAGCACGTCAACCCCGGTATACCACATCGATCCAATTCACTCTATTCCTTGCCCTCCTTTCACCCTCCTGCATGTTCAGGCCCCGATCACACAAAATTTTTTTCACTCCATCTTTCCACCTCCAATTTGGTCTCCCACTTCTCCTCGTTCCCTCCACCTCCGACACATATATCCTCTTGGTCAATCTTTCCTCACTCATTCTCTCCATGTGCCCAAACCATTTCAAAACACCCTCTTCTGCTCTCTCAACCACGCTCTTTTTATTTCCACACATCTCTCTTACCCTTACGTTACTTACTCGATCAAACCACCTCACACCACACATTGTCCTCAAACATCTCATTTCCAGCACATCCATCCTCCTGCGCACAACTCTATCCATAGCCCACGCCTCGCAACCATACAACATTGTTGGAACCACTATTCCTTCAAACATACCCATTTTTGCTTTCCGAGATAATGTTCTCGACTTCCACACATTCTTCAAGGCTCCCAGAATTTTCGCCCCCTCCCACACCCTATGATCCACTTCCGCTTCCATGGTTCCATCCGCTGCCAGATCCACTCCCAGATATCTAAAACACTTCACTTCCTCCAGTTTTTCTCCATTCAAACTCACCTCCCAATTGACTTGACCCTCAACCCTACTGTACCTAATAACCTTGCTCTTATTCACATTTACTCTTAACTTTCTTCTTTCACACACTTTACCAAACTCAGTCAACAAGCTTCTGCAGTTTCTCACATGAATCAGCCACCAGCGCTGTATCATCCGCGAACAGCAACTGACTCACTTCCCAAGCTCTCTCATCCCCAACAGACTTCATACTTGCCCATCTTTCCAAAACTCTTGCATTCACCTCCCTAACAACCCCATCCATAAACAAATTAAACAACCATGGAGACATCACACACCCCTGCCGCAAACCTACATTCACCGAGAACCAATCACTTTCCTCTCGTCCTACACGTACACATGCCTTACATCCTCGATAAAAACTTTTCACTGCTTCTAACAACTTGCCTCCCACACCATATATTCTTAATACCTTCCACAGAGCATCTCTATCAACTCTATCATGTGCCTTCTCCAGATCCATAAATGCTACATACAAATCCATTTGCTTTTCTAAGTATTTCTCACATACATTCTTCAAAGCAAAGACCTGATCCACACATCCTCTACCACTTCTGAAACCACACTGCTCTTCCCCAATCTGATGCTCTGTACATGCCTTCACCCTCTCAATCAATACCCTCCCATATAATTTACCAGGAATACTCAACAAACTTATACCTCTGTAATTTGAGCACTCACTCTTATCCCCTTTGCCTTTGTACAATGGCACTATGCACGCATTCCGCCAATCCTCAGGCACCTCACCATGAGTCATACATACATTAGATAACCTTACCAACCAGTCAACAATACAGTCACCCCCTTTTTTAATAAATTCCACTGCAATACCATCCAAACCCGCTGCCTTGCCGGCTTTCATCTTCCGCAAAGCTTTTACTACCTCTTCTCTGTTTACCAAATCATTTTCCCTCACCCTCTCACTTTGCACATCACCTCGACCAAAACACCCTATATCTGCCACTCTATCATCAAACACATTCAACAAACCTTCAAAATACTCACTCCATCTCCTTCTCACATCACCACTACTTGTTATCACCTCCCCATTTGCGCCCTTCACTGAAGTTCCCATTTGCTCCCTTGTCTTACGCACTTTATTTACCTCCTTCCAGAGCATCTTTTCATTCTCCCTAAAATTTAATGATACTCTCTCACCCCAACTCTCATTTGCCCTTTTTTTCACCTCTTGCACCTTTCTCTTGACCTCCTGTCTCTTTCTTTTATACGTCTCCCACTCAATTGCATTTTTTCCCTGCAAACATAAATTCACTAAAAATGGATAAATGACTTTACCAAGTGGGTTATCATCACCTCCAAGTGTTTTCTAAAAGATGACCGAGATACAAGTTAGCTGTTGCTTCAAGTATCTTACTCTTGAGGTCTTACTTTTTATGGCAAAGAAACAGTATTCCTGGATGCATCGTATTCCTGGGTTAAGGCAGAAACAATTTTACCTCCGCATACCGTGCGTGTAGTAGAAGGCAACAGAGAGGGAGGGGAGTGTGGGGTTGGATCCCCCCTTCTTGGATGACAATTTCAAAAAAAGACTAAACAGAAGGAGCCAGGCGAGGGGTGCTCATCATCCTCGAAGGCTCAGGCTGGGGTGTTTAAATGTGTGTGGATTTAACTAAGGTGAGAAGAAAGGAGTGTAAGGAAGTGAGCTCCAAACAAATGTGGGAAAAATGAAAGTGGGTTGCGAGAGATGGGTGGTTATTAGTGCATGTGACCATGGGAAAGAGGACGATGAGAGGCAAGGTGTTATGGAAGCAGTAGAAGCAGCTAAGTGCCTGTGTGTAAGCAGTTTTGATGCAAGAGATCGTGTATCATTTATGGGGTGATTTAAGTGCGAGAATGAATAATGAGGCAGTTAAGAGAATAAATGGGGGATATAGGGTATTCAGTGAGGTGAGGAGTAAAAGTGAAGAGCTTGTGAAATTGTGTGCTGAAAAAGGATAGATGAATGGGAATAAGTGATTCAAAAAGAGACATATACATGAGTGTATGTGGGTGAGTAGGAGAGATGGTTTGAGGCATCACTGGACTACATGATAAATGATAGCTGTGCGAAAGAGAGACTCTTGGATGTGATAATATTGAGAGTGGCAGCTAGTGGGATGTCTTAGCAATACATGTTGGAGGCATGGGCGAGGATTTGTAGGGTTTCTTTGGAAAAGAGGAAATGATATGAGTGAGAAGAGAGTGGTGAAAATAAGTGAGCTTGGAGAAGAGACGTGTGGTGTAGTAGGTGGTAGGCAGCCAACAACCAGGGAGGTACTACCACCTGGGTTTCTGGGGGGATAATAGCGGCAGCGCGTCGAGCCAGCACTGCGGCGTTTGTTACGTACCCCATCTCACGATCCGATTTTTTTTTTTTTCCCTGCTTCAACCACATTTGGGTCGCTGGTATTCAACTCCAATGTACAACACAAGGATTTGTCTGGCTCTAACCGGGACAATCCTGATGGATCTGAGTGAGGCCTTCTAACTTTCTCAACGATCTAGAACAATTAGTTCAAACACCGTACAAGAGTTGCCAAACGTCACGATCACTCTTCTAACACGCTTGACTGCTTTTACCTTTGAACACTTCCAGTAAAACATTCGTGCCCCTTTAGGGTCTTTTGACCACGATCTCTTACCTCAAATTGGGCACGCCTATCCTCTGTCTCCTCTTAAAACGCCAACTTTGGCACTTTGGAAGAGCTTATTGTTCATACCTGCGCAGCTTCTCCATCGACCTTTTCGAGAATGGTTACAGCTTTTCTAGTCGGATGCCTCCCGTTGTGCTGAAGCAGAGGTTATCTCGGCTGGACTGGAGTCTTACACCTTGACTTCTGCAACTTTTTCTCCTCCATTGTGGTTTGATCGCTCCTACTCTAATGTCTGTCGCATCAGAGACAAACTATGAAACTCTTCCCTTCCACTGAAATCCACTCTGCTCTAATGTCAACTTGGAATCATCATGAAGCATTTTTTCGAAGAACCAAATACATTTTTATGAAACGAATGTGTCCTCAGTTGACTTCTACAAACAAATCTTTTTGATCCTTAACCAAAAGCATCACCAAAATCTACCTTGATTCATCCTTTCTTCCTCTTTCTGACCTGATCAATCTATCACTAACTCTCCAACTCACAAAGCCGTTCTTTTTATTGCCTTGTTTTTCCTCTAACTCAACTTTGGATGAGTTAGATTTTAATCCTACTCTCCCACCTCCTCCATCTGAGGCTATGCCATCTCCAATATTCTCCGGTGGCGGCAGATCTTTTAAATACTTTCCTAGACTCAACTGGGTTCTGTCCTATCACCTACTTTCTTTCTTCACTTAGTAAATGACTTCTTCCTGTCTGCTTGTATCTCGTGTTCTAGGGAAGTAGCCTTTGAGCTTGCGCCAATCTTAGCTGGCCTATTTTGCCTTTGTCTAAAAGGCCAGACTTTTCCTTCGAACTTTGAAGCACCTCTTGGTGCAGGCCATCCTAGGAAAGGAGACTGGTGTTACCCTCACCAACTATCACACCATTTCTCTCACTTCTGCTATCACCAAAGTCTTTGAATTCTTTTTTTTTTTAAAGTATCTCTTTCTCAAATATTTAGAATCCAATTTCCTTGTTTCAAATCACTAATGTGGATTTCGCAATGATCTGATTTCCTTTGTGATTCATATCTTGTCCTCCTCTCAAAGGGATTTTGGTGAGACGTTTGTCGTAGCCTTCGACATGCCTGAAGCATTTAACAGGGTGTGGCACAAATCTTTCCTTTCTAGAGTCACCTCCTTTGTTACCACTGCTCCTCTTTGTTCTATGATGCATAGTTTTCTGCCCTGGCTGTGCCATCACAGGAGCTGTCTATGGTGCAATTTCCCATTCCAATCATAAGAAGAGTGGCGTTCTTCAGGGTCTTGTCGTGTCACCTACTCTTCTCTCTCTCTCTCTCTCTCTCTCTCTCTCTCTCTCTCTCTCTCTCTCTCTCTCTCTCTCTCTCTCTCTCTCTCTCTCTCTCTCTCTCTCTCTCTCTCTCTCTCTCTCTCTCTCTCTCTCTCTCTCTCACTTAAATGATCTCTTTTGTGTTTCTAACCATATCAATTTTATGCTGATGATTACATTTTACATACTTCAAGGCACTTCTTCCCTTCTCCCTTTAATACTTGTTCTCTTTCTCGTACTGATCATACTTCTTTCTCTCATTTCGGACCTGTGCAGTATTTTGGAATGGGAAAACATTATCCCTGTAAAATCTACTTCTGCTGAAACGCAATTTCTCTCTACATCTCCTTCTAAGAGTCACTCGTTTCTCTCAGCTCAATTTCAAAACACCATAACTCAGCCCTGTAATAATATAACCATGTTGAGCATACCTATATCCTCCACCCTCTCCTAGAAGCCCCATATACTCAGCATCACTAACTCTGCTTCCCAAGAGTTGCAAGTGTTGTATGGGTGCCGTAATAATCTTTTCCTGTGAGCATCTGTTTCATAGCCACTCGGGTTTTATTAGCCTAAATATCTAATATTGCTCACACGCCTGGGGAGGCATATCCCCAACCTCCCTACAAAGTCGAGTGGAATCAAACGCCTTTTGTTTCATTAGTTCTCTTGGTATCGCCTTTCTTTAACTTTCTCTTTCCATTCACAACGAAGTTGCATCTCTCTCTCTCTCTCTCTCTCTCTCTCTCTCTCTCTCTCTCTCTCTCTCTCTCTCTCTCTCTCTCTCTCTCTCTCTCTCTCTCTCTCTCTCTCTCTCTCTCTCTCTCTCTCTCTCTCTCTCTCTCTCTCTCTCTCTCTCTCTCTGTTCTAATAGCACCATTATTGTCATCGTTTTCGTAAACTATCTGCAGGTGTCCCCATCCCTGCCTCACGCGATTGACTGCTGATTCCCACAGCTTCCGTGTGGGGCCCAGCCACTCGAGGACTGGCTGTGGTGATGCCTCCTTCCCTCGAGCGGTTAAGCTGTGGGATTCTCTTCCTTTTGTCTTTCCCTCTTCATACAACCATTCTCCCTTTAATGTCTTTCCCTCTTCATACAACCTTTCTCCCTTTAATGTCTTTCCCTCTTCATACAACCTTCCTCCCTTTAATGTCTTTCCCTCTTCATACAACCTTTCTCCCTTTAATGTCTTTCCCTCTTCATACAACCTTTCTCCCTTTAATGTCTTTCCCTCTTCATACAACCTTTCTCCCTTTAATGTCTTTCCCTCTTCATACAACCTTTCTCCCTTTAATGTCTTTCCCTCTTCATACAACCTTCCTCCCTTTAAGAGTCATGTCAACAAACGCTTTTATAGCTGCGATCAATTTCTCCTTTCTTTCTCTTTAAATTCTTTCTTTCATCAGACGTGTCCTCGACTAGGCAATGTGATTTTCTCGTGATATGTTTGGCACTTTAAAGATAAAGTATTAGGAGAGGTTGGGTGTAAAGTAGCAAAAGATGAGAGTAAAAGATGACCGCTCTTGGGTGGGTGAGAAGGAATGGGAGGCATTTAAGGAAGCAGTGCTGGCATGTGCGAGAAGGACGTGGTATGCAGAAGGTGGGAGGTGGGCAGGTCAGAAATGGTAGTTCGTGGTGGAATAATGAAGTAAAGTTTCTAGTGAAAGAGAAAATGTAGGTACGTGAGCCTTACTTACAGGGAAGGAATGCAGATGATTGGGAGATGTACACAAAAAAGGGCGCCAAGAATTCAAGATGGGTTGAACAAGAAGGCAAACAGGAGATGGGGTGCACCAAAATCATTAAACCTTAGGGAGAATGGATGCTTTGGAAAGAGGTTAATACTGTGAGAGAAACAAGAAAACAAATGGGAAAATCAGAGGAAGGATAAGAGGCAAATATATAGTGATGAGGTGGGGAGATGGAGTGAGTATTCTGAATCATTATGTTTGATGATATGGTGGCACATGCAAGATGTTTGGGTCGGGGAGGTATACGAAATGAGTGAGTCATAAAAGGTGGTTTGATGAAGAAAGAAGAGGTGTTGAAATCCTTGCGTAAGATGGAATATGGCAACTCGGCTGCAGTGAATGGTATAGCGGTTGAATTTCATAAAAAAAAAAGATGCTGACTGTGTTGTTGATTAGTTAGTTAGAATTTCGGTGTATGAATGGATCAAGGTGAAGCAGCAGCAGGAATGTGATGTCACCATGGCTGTTTAACTTGAATACGGATGGGTAGTGAGGGAGGCAAATGCTAGGGTTTCGGAGAAAGGGACGAGTATGCAGTGTATAGAGGTTGAGAGGGCCTGAGACGTATGCTAGTTGTTGTTTCCTGATGACACAGAACTGGAAGTAGATTCGGGTGAAAAGGTGCAGAAATTGGTATCTGAGCTTGGAAGAGTGTGTGAAAGGAAGAAGTTGAGAGCGAATATGAATAAAGGCAAGGTTATTAGGTTTAGCAGGGCAGAGGAACAAGATTGTTGGGATGTGAATCTGACCGCAAAAATTTGGAAGAAGTGGATTTTTTTAAACACCTTTACTTTCGACTCATACCACATTAATCAATGACCGTTCTATGTTTTCTACTATCTCAGACAGCCTCATTATGACCGAGCGGTTTGTTGCTGATTGAATTCAGTTGTATTCAGTTGTAAGTTGACATGTAAGCGAATGGACGCACAAAATCAGGTGCCATTGGATCGATGAGGGAGCAAAAGTTGTAGAAGGATTGGGATATGTAAGATAAGAGAGGACGTTATTCGAGAGGGCGAAAATAGGTATAAGTACAGCAGTCCCTGCTTTGTTGTTTGGATGTGAGGAATGGGCTACAGACGAGCATATGCAGAGAAAGGTGGATGTGTTAGAAAAGAAATGTTTGAGGACAAAAATACTTCCTCCAGTTTTTCTGCATTCAAACTTACCTCCCAATTGACTTGACCCTCAACCCTACTGTACCCAATAACCTTGCTCTTATTCACATTTACTCTTAACTTTCTTCTTTCACACTCTTTACCAAACTCAGTCACCAGCTTCTGAAGTTTCTCACATGAATCAGCCACCAGCGATGTATCATCAGCGAACAACAACAGACTCACTTACCAAGCTCTCATCCACAACACGCAGCATACTTGCCCCTCTTTCCAAAACTCTTGCATTCACCTCCCTAACAACCCCATCCATAAACAAATCAAACAGCCATGGAGACATCACACACCCCTGCCGCAAACCTACATTCACTGAGAACCAATCACTTTCCTCTCTTCCTACACGTACACATGCCTTACATCCTCGATAAAAACTTTTCACTGCTTCTAACAACTTGCTTCCCACACCATATATTCTTAATACCTTCCACAGAGCATCTCTATCAACTCTGTCACATGCCCTCTCCAGATCCATAAATGCTACATACAAATCCATTTGCTTTTCAAAGTATTTCTCACATACATTCTTCAAAGCAAACACCTGATCCACACATCCTCTAACACTTCTGAAACCACACTGCTCTTCCCCAATCTGATGCTCTTTACATGCCTTTACCCTCTCAATCAATACCCTCCCATATGATTTACCAGGAATACTCAACAAACTTATACCTCTGTAATTTGAACACTCACCCTTATCCCCTTTGCCTTTGTACAATGGCACTATGCAAGCAATCCGCCAATCCTCAAACACCTCACCATGAATCATACATACATTAAATAACCTTACCAACCAGTCAACAATACAGTCACCCACTTTTTTAAGAAATTCCACTGCAATGCCATCCAAACCAGCTGCCTTGCCGACTTTCATCTTCCGCAAAGCTTTTACTACCTCTTCTCTGTTTACCGAATCATTTTCCCTAACCCCCTCACTTTGCACGCCACCTCGACCAAAACACCCTATATCTGCCACTCTATCATCAAACACATTCAACAAACCTTCAAAATACTCACTCCATCTCCTTCTCACATCACCATTACTTGTTATCACCTCCCCATTAGCCCCCTTCACTGAAGTTCCCATTTGCTCCCTTGTCTTATGCACTTTATTTAACTCCTTCCAGAACATCTTTTTATTCTCCCTAGAATTTGATGATACTCTCTCACCCCAACTCTCATTTGCCCTCTTTTTTACCTCTTGCACCTTTCTCTTGACCTCCTGTCTCTTTCTTTTATACATTTCACACTTATTTGCATTTTTTCCCTTCAAAAATCGTCCAAGTGCCTCTCTCTTCTCTTTCACTAATAATCTTACTTCTTCATCCCAGCACTCACTACCCTTTCTAATCAACCCACCTCCCATGCTTCTCAAGCCACAAGCATCTTTTGCGCAATCCATCACGGCTTCCCAAAATACATCCCATTCCTCCCCCAATCCCCTTACCTCCTTTATTCTGGAGTAACGCCATATCAGTTATTAACTCTATTACCAAGAGAAATATCATTGAATCTTCTATTATTGAATACACAAAGGATTATAATCTTAATATTATTGATGGTCTATACAAATTACATAACTTTATTGTTGATAAGATTCGTAAAATGATAAGTTTATGAACGCTCGTTGTATCTTCGATGTATATCAACTGACTGTTATATTTCTCTCTTGTGTCTCCCCTGATGGTGATTATTACACGAAAGTGTACTTGGGAACATTTTGTTTCATTTTCCCCGTGGACTCATAGGAATATATATATATGTATATATATATATATATATATATATATATATATATATATATATATATATATATATATATATATATATATATATATATATATATATATATATATATATATATTTATATATATATATATATATATATATATATATATATATATTTTTTTTTTCTTTTTTTTTCCTTTGTCGCTGTCTCCCGCGTTTGCTAGGTAGCGCAAGGAAACAGACGAAAGAAATGGCCCAACCCACCCCCATACACATGTATATACATACGTCCACACACGCAAATATACATACCTACACAACTTTCCATGGTTTACCCTAGACGCTTCACATGCCTTGATTCAATCCACTGACAGCACATCAACCACGGTATACCACATCGCTCCAATTCACTCTATTCCTTGCCCTCCTTTCACCCTCCTGCATGTTCAGGCCCCGATCACACAAAATCTTTTTCACTCCATCCTTCCACCTCCAATTTGGTCTCCCTGTTCTCCTCGTTCCCTCCACCTCCGACACATATATCCTCTTGGTCAGTCTTTCCTCACTCATTCTCTCCATGTGCCCAAACCATTTCAAAACACGCTCTTCTGCTCTCTCAACCACGCTCTTTTTATTTCCACACATCTCTCTTACCCTTACGTTACTTACTCGATCAAACCACCTCCCACCACACATTGTCCTCAAACATCTCATTTCCAGCACATCCATCCTCCTGCGCACAACTCTATCCATAGCCCACGCCTCGCAACCATACAACATTGTTGGAAAAACTATTCCTTCAAACATTCCCATTTTTGCTTTCCGAGGTAATGTTCTCGACTTCCACACATTCTTCAAGGCTCCCAGAATTTTCGCCCCCTCCCCCACCCTATGATCCACTTCCGCTTCCATGTTTCCATCCGCTGCCAGATCCACTCCCAGATATCTAAAACACTTCACTTCCTCCAGTTTTTCTCCATTCAGACTCACCTCCCAATTGACTTGACCCTCAACCCTACTGTACCTAATAACCTTACTCTTATTCACATTTACTCTTAACTTTCTTCTTCCACACACTTTACCAAACTCAGTCACCAGCTTCTGCAGTTTCTCACATGAATCAGCCACCAGCGCTGTATCATCAGCGAACAACAACTGACTCACTTCCCAAGCTCTCTCATCCCCAACAGACTTCATACTTGCCCCTCTTTCCAAAACTCTTGCATTCACCTCCCTAACAACCCCATCCATAAACAAATTAAACAACCATGGAGACATCACACACCCCTGCCGGAAACCTACATTCACTGAGAACCAATCACTTTCCTCTCTTCCTACATATATATATATATATACATATATATATATATATATATATATATATATATATATGTATATATATATATATATATATATATATATATATATATATATATATATATATATATATATATATATATATATATATATATATATATATATATATATAAATATATATATATATATATATATATATATATATATATATATATATATATATATATATATATATATATATATATATATATATATACATATATATATATATATATATATATATATATATATATATATATATATATATATATATATATATATATATATATATATATATATTTCCCTGCAAAAATCGTCCAAATGTCTCTCTCTTCACTTTCACTAATAATCTTACTTCTTCATCCCACCACTCACTACCCTTTCTAATCAACCCACCTCCCACGCTTCTCATGCCACAAGCATCTTTTGCGCACTCCATCACTGATTCCCTAAATACATACCATTCCTCCCCCACTCCCCTTACTTCCATTGTTCTCACCTTTTTCCATTCTGTACTCAGTCTCTCCTGGCACTTCCTCACACAAGTCTCCTTCCCAAGTTCACTTACTCTTAGCACCCTCTTCACCCCGACATTCACTCTTCTTTTCTGAAAACCCATACAAATCTTCACCTTAGCTTCCACAAGATATTGACCAGACATCCCTCCAGTTGCACCTCTCAGCACATTTACATCCAAAAGTCTCTCTTTCACGCGCCTGTCAATTAACACGTAGTCCAATAACGCTCTCTGGCCATCTCTCCTACTTACATACGTATACTTATGTATATCTCGCTTTCTAAACCAGGTATTCCCAATCAGCAGTCCTTTTTCAGCATATAAATCTACAAGCTCTTCACCATTTCCATTTACAACACTGAACACCCCATGTATACCAATTATTCCCTCAACTGCCACATTACTCACCTTTGCATTCAAATCACCCATCACTATAACCCGGTCGCGTGCATCAAAACCACTAACACACTCATTCAGCTGCTCCCAAAACACTTGCCTCTCATGATCTATCTTCTCATGCCCAGATGCATATGCACCAATAATCACCAATCTCTCTCCATCAACTTTCAGTTTACTCATATTAATCGAGAATTTACTTTCTTACATTCTATCACATACTCCCACAACTTCTGTTTCAGGAGTACTGCAACTCCTTCCCTTGCTCTCACTAACACCTGACTTTACTCCCAAGACATTCCCAAACCACTCATCCCCTTTCCTCAAACATACTACCTATCTCTCCTTTTTTCACATCTTGGTTACATCCACACGCATTTAGACACCCCAACCTGAGCCTACGAGGAGGATGAGCACTCCCCGAGAGACTCCTTCTGTTTCCCATTTTTTAGAAAGTTAAAAATACAAGGAGGGGAGGATTTCTGGCCCCCCGCTCCCGTCCCCTCTAGTCGCCTTCTACGACACGTGCAATTGAGTGGGAGATGTATAAAAGAAAGAGACAGGAGGCAAGAGAAAGGTGCAAGAGGTGAAAAAGAGGGCAAATGAGAGTTGGGGTGAGAGAGTATCATTAAATTTTAGGGAGAATAAAAAGATGTTCTGGAAGGAGGTAAATAAAGTGCGTAAGACAAGGGAGCAAATGGGAACTTCAGTGAAGGGCGCTAATGGGGAGGTGATAACAAGTAGTGGTGATGTGAGAAGGAGATGGAGTGAGTATTTTGAAGGTTTGTTGAATGTGTTTGATGATAGAGTGGCAGATATAGGGTGTCTTGGCCGAGGTGGTGTGCAAAGTGAGAGGGTTAGGGAAAATGATTTGGTAAACAGAGAAGAGGTAGTAAGAGCTTTGCGGAAGATGAAAGCCGGCAAGGCAGCAGGTTTGGATGGTATTGCAGTGGAATTTATTAAAGAAGGGGGTGACTGTATTGTTGACTGGTTGGTAAGGTTATTTAATGTATGTATGACTCATGGTGAGGTGCCTGAGGATTGGCGGAATGCGTGCATAGTGCCATTGTACAAAGGCAAAGGGGATAAGGGTTAGTGCTCAAATTACAGAGGTATAAGTTTGTTGAGTATTCCTGGTAAATTATATGGGAGGGTATTGATTGAGAGGGTGAAGGCATGTAAAGAGCATCAGATTGGGGAAGAGCAGTGTGGTTTCAGAAGTGGTAGAGGATGTGTGGATCAGGTGTTTGCTTTGAAGAATGTATGTGAGAAATACTTTGAAAAGCAAATGGATTTGTATGTAGCATTTATGGATCTGGAGAAGGCATATGATAGAGTTGATAGAGATGCTCTGTGGAAGGTATTAAGAATATATGAGTTAATGAGTTAGATGATATTTTCGACAAGTGAAGGAAGGAATAGTTGTTGATGATGAGGGAAGTAAGATAACATAACAAAGTAATAAGGGAAACAATAGAAAACTGACAAGCTTATAATGATAAAGATTAGATATGAAAAAGATTAGGGTATGATGATTGTGACTATGATAAGTAGCACGAAGATAATGATGATGATTATCATGGTGATACTTACTGATCCAGCGATTGATTATATAGAAATCAATAGAGGAAAAATAAGATGATAAAGGAGAATATGCTAATGAAAAAAAAGGTGCCTATTATGAAGGAAAACGGAGGCAAAGTGTGAGAAACGATGAATTAGTCGAAGAAAATGGAATTGAGACGAAAGGGGACTGAAGTAAAGAGAAAACAATGGAAGAAGAATAATAAAGGGAAGACGAGGAGAGTCTGTCTGTTAAGACAAGGAGGGGAATGCCATAGCCTTTAAAAATGAATTATGATGTGGTCACAGTGAAGATCCCAGTGCTCGGTGATCCTTAATGTTTCGAGAGGAAGAGTACATAAACAGGTAGATTTTTTATCAGTTTTCTTTTATAATCAGACGTAAGGGATGATGAAAATATGGACATGATAAAGATGAACTGATAATGTCTCTTAATTGTGTCCAGCAAAGTAGGTCGTAAATCTACGATAGGTAACTTGTGCATTGCTATTAAGATACACTTAACGTGAACAACCACTGTTTCGTTTTCATCCAGCTCTCGCCATTTCTCAGAGCTGCTCTATTTGTAACGTAGACCCAGACATTATTACATAGCCAAATGTAGTACATGTGAAGGCTACACTCACTGTGTCCTCTTTGTATCCGAGGAGATAAACTGACTGCCAGACACGGGAACAGTCATACAACAGACGTAGGAATATCATACTGAAGATGGGCTTTGGGAGATCATCTTATGCTATGCAAGAATGTGGAAGTAAGACATGATTCTTGGACTAGAAATAAAAGCCAGGAAAGTATCGGAGTAGTTAACTGCATTACAAAACCTGGATACAATGTACCGAACAAAATATAAAAATCCTGAATGGTTGATAACTCATGTTCACTCATGGCTGTCAGTTTATCTTCCTGATTCCCCTGGAACTCATCCCACGTCCGTCTTACGGAGAGGGCAGATGATGGGGTACTGGGAGTCTCTCAACTGATGCCTGGGGACAGACAGGCACTACGCACCTGTCGTATCAGTGGAATCTACATCATCGGTCAGATGTCGAGCGTTTTATCGTCAGAAGCAAAGCTATTGTGTTCAGGACCCTCCCTCCACCTGGCCAGCCACTCCCGTCCTTCCTCAACGCAACATCAAAAGGGGAAATCTGACATCGACCACAGTTCCTGGAGGATATTCTCCTCCAGGAACATGACTCCTCACGTGCCCCATTTTGAAAAGGGATTATTTGATGAAGTAGATTACGTAACCACCCTTTCTTTTCTGTGCAGAACAAAATATGACCAATATTTCTTGCCTGTCTGTAGCAAAATTCATATAGATATTTTGTCTATGATTATATGTATGAAAAGATAATTACATTTGATAATATTATGCTTCAAGATCAAGTAGTATAAGAGAGATGCTAATTGTTCGTATCATTAGAGTTCAAAATGATTTTATTTCCTTCCTTCATCAAAGGAGGAACTAAGACAGTTATATAACAGAAGGAGGAGGAGGATCTTAGATATGATATAACACTGATGAAGAAAATAATGATGATAATGAAAAGGATATAAAAAGTGTAAATGAAGGAAAACAATGCCAACAAAAATGAAAACATCATAAACATTATCAATCTTTGACCAAAAGAAGATGTATATTCGAGAAACAAATTATAATCAAGAAACTGTTCATAATAACAATAATAATGATAATGATGATAACAATAATGATGATAGTGATAATAATGATAATATTAATGATAATCATGAAATTATAATAATAACAATAATAATGACAATGATGATAATAGTAATAATGAAAATAATGATAATAATAATAATAATAATAATAATAATAATAATAATAATAATAATAATAATAATAATAATGATAATAATAATAATAATAATAATAATAATAATAATAATAATAATAATAATAATAATAATGATAATGATAATAATAATAATAATAATAATAATAATAATAATAATAATAATAATAATAATAATAATAATAATAATGATAATAATAATAATAATAATAATGATAATAATAATAATAATAATAATAATAATAATAATAATAATAATAATAATAATAATAATAATAATAATAATGATAATAATAAGAATGATAATAGTAATAATAATAATAATAATATAGTAATAATAATAATAATAATAATAATAATAATAATAATAATAATAATAATAATAATAATAATCCTCGAAGGCTCAGAGTGGGGTGCCTAAATGTGTGTGCATGTAACCAAGATGTGAAGACCCTTACTGGAAAAACAATCACTCTTGAAGTAGAACCTTCAGACACAATTGAAAATGTGAAGGAAAATAGTGAAATTGGAGAAAAATGTAGCTTAGACATTGAAGCTTATTGATACAGTGGTTAAATTGATGAGAACTGCTATTGACGTTTGTGTAAATAAATTATACATTTCCTTTTTTCCATAGCCAGAGGTTGAACCATTATGTGACATTCTTTTTTTCATTCATTTCAAGCTAGAAGTTTCAGTTTTCTAAATTGTTTCTTACATTTCTCATATGTATATATATGTATGTGTGTGTGTGTGTGTATATGTGCGTATGTATGTGTATGTGTGTGTATGTGTATATGTATATATATATATGTATATTATCCCTGGGGATAGGGGTGAAAGAATACTTCCCAAGTATTCCTCGCGTGTCGTAGAAAGCGACTAGAGGGGACGGGAGCGGGGGGCCAGAAATCCTCCCCTCCTTGTATTAACTTTCTAAAATGGGAAACAGAAGAAGGAGTCACGCGGGGAGTGCTCATCCTCCTCGAAGGCTCAGAGTGGGGTGCCTAAATGTGTGTGGATGTAACCAAGATGTGAAAAAAGGAGAGATAGGTAGTATGTTTGAGGAAAGGAACCTGGATGTTTTGGCTCTGAGTGAAACGAAGCTCAAGGGTAAAGGGGAAGTGGTTTGGGAATATCTGGGGAGTAAAGTCAGGGGTTAGTGAGAGGACAAGAACAAGGGAAGGAGTAGCAATACTCCTGAAACAGGAGTTGTGGGAGTATATGATAGAGTGTAAGAAAGTAAATTCTCGATTAATATGGGTAAAACTGAAAGTTGATGGAGAGAGGTGGGTGGTTATTGGTGCATATGCACCTGGGCATGAGAAGAAAGATCAAGAGAGGCAAGTGTTTTGGGAGCAGCTGAATGAGTGTGTTAGTGGTTTTGATGCACGAGACCGGGTCATAGTGATGGGTGATTTGAATGCAAAGGTGAGTAATGTGGCAGTTGAGGGAATAATTGGTATACATGGGGTGTTCAGTGTTGTAAATGGAAATGGTGAAGAGCTTGTAGATTTATGTGCTGAAAAAGGAATGATGATTGGGAATACCTGGTTTAAAAAGCGAGATATACATAAGTATACTTATGTAAGTAGGAGAGATGGCCAGAGAGCGTTATTGGATTACGTGTTAATTGACAGGCGTGCGAAAGAGAGACTTTTGGATGTTAATGTGCTGAGAGGTGCAACTGGAGGGATGTCTGATCATTATCTTGTGGAGGCTAAGGTGAAGATTTGTATGGGTTTTCAGAAAAGAAGAGTGAATGTTGGGGTGAAGAGGGTGGTGAGAGTAAGTGAGCTTGAGAATGAGACTTGTGTGAGGAAGTACCAGGAGAGACTGAGTACAGAAGGGAAAAAGGTGAGAACAATGGAAGTAAGGGGAGTGGGGGAGGAATGGGATGTATTTAGGGAATCAGTGATGGATTGCGCAAAAGATGCTTGTGGCATGAGAAGAGTGGGAGGTGGGTTGATTAGAAAGGGTAGTGAGTGGTGGGATGAAGAAGTAAGAGTATTAGTGAAAGAGAAGAGAGAGGCATTTGGACGATTTTTGCAGGGAAAAAATGCAATTGAGTGGGAGATGTATAAAAGAAAGAGACAGGAGGTCAAGAGAAAGATGCAAGAGGTGAAAAAAAGGGCAAATGAGAGTTTGGGTGAGAGAGTATCATTAAATTTTAGGGAGAATAAAAAGATGTTCTGGAAGGAGGTAAATAAAGTGCGTAAGACAAGGGAGCAAATGGGAACTTCGGTGAAGGGCGCAAGTGGGGAGGTGATAACAAGTAGTGATGATGTGAGAAGGAGATGGAGTGAGTATTTTGAAGGTTTGTTGAATGTGTTTGATGATAGAGTGGCAGATATAGGGTGTTTTGGTCGAGGTGGTGTGCAAAGTGAGAGGGTTAGGGAAAATGATTTGGTAAACAGAGAAGAGGTAGTGAAAGCTTTGCGGAAGATGAAAGCCGGCAAGGCGGCAGGATTGGATGGTATTGCAGTGGAATTTATTAAAAAAGGGGGTGACTGTATTGTTGACTGGTTGGTAAGGTTATTTAATGTATGTATGACTCATGGTGAGGTGCCTGAGGATTGGCGGAATGCGTGCATAGTGCCATTGTACAAAGGCAAAGGGGATAAGAGTGAGTGCTCAAATTACAGAGGTATGAGTTTGTTGAGTATTCCTGATAAATTATATGGGAGGGTATTGATTGAGAGGGTGAAAAGCAAATGGATTTGTATGTAGCATTTATGGATCTGGAGAAGGCATATGATAGAGTTGATAGAGATGCTCTGTGGAAGGTATTAAGAATATATGGTGTGGGAGGAAAGTTGTTAGAAGCAGTGAAAAGTTTTTATCGAGGATGTAAGGCATGTGTACGTGTAGGAAGAGAGGAAAGTGATTGGTTCTCAGTGAATGTAGGTTTGCGGCAGGGGTGTGTGATGTCTCCATGGTTGTTTAATTTGTTTATGGATGGGGTTGTTAGGGAGGTAAATGCAAGAGTTTTGGAAAGAGGGGCAAGTATGAAGTCTGTTGGGGATGAGAGAGCTTGGGAAGTGAGTCAGTTGTTGTTCGCTGATGATACAGCGCTGGTGGCTGATTCATGTGAGAAACTGCAAAAGCTGGTGACTGAGTTTGGAAAAGTGTGTGGAAGGAGAAAGTTAATAGTAAATGTGAATAAGAGCAAGGTTGTTAGGTACAGTAGGGTTGAGGGTCAAGTCAATTGGGAGGTGAGTTTGAATGGAGAAAATACTGGAGGAAGTGAAGTGTTTTAGATATCTGGGAGTGGATCTGGCAGCGGATGGAACCATGGAAGCGGAAGTGGATCATAGGGTGGGGGAGGGGGCGAAAATCCTGGGGGCCTTGAAGAATGTGTGGAAGTCGAGAACATTATCTCGGAAAGCAAAAATGGGTATGTTTGAAGGAATAGTGGTTCCAACAATGTTGTATGGTTGCGAGGCGTGGGCTATGGATAGAGTTGTGCGCAGGAGGATAGATGTGCTGGAAATGAGATGTTTGAGGACAATGTGTGGTGTGAGGTGGTTTGATCGAGTGAGTAACGTAAGGGTAAGAGAGATGTGTGGAAATAAAAAGAGCGTGGTTGAGAGAGCAGAAGAAGGTGTTTTGAAGTGGTTTGGGCACATGGAGAGGATGAGTGAGGAAAGATTAACCAAGAGGATATATGTGTCGGAGGTGGAGGGAACAAGGAGAAGAGGGAGACCAAATTGGAGGTGGAAAGATGGAGTGAAAAAGATTTTGTGTGATCGGGGCCTGAACATGCAGGAGGGTGAAAGGAGGGCAAAGAATAGAGTGAATTGGAGCGATGTGGTATACCGGGGTTGACGTGCTGTCAGTGGATTGAATCAGGGCATGTGAAGCGTCTGGGGTAAACCATGGAAAGCTGTGTAGGTATTGTATATTTGCGTGTGTGGACGTATGTATATACATGTGTATGGGGGGGGGGGGTTGGGCCATTTCTTTCGTCTGTTTCCTTGCGCTACCTCGCAAACGCGGGAGACAGCGACAAAGTATAATAAAAAAAGATAATAAATAATAATAATAATAATAAAATAATAATAATAATAATGATTCGGGTGAGAAACTGCAGAGGCTGGTGACTGAGTTTGGTAAAGTGTGTGAAAGAAGAAAGCTAAGAGTAAATGTGAATAAGAGCAAGGTTATTCGGTACAGTAGGGTTAAGGGATAAGTCAATTGGGCCTAACTTTGAACGGAGAAAAACTGGAGGAAGTGAAGTGTTTTAGATATCTGGGAGTGGATTTGGTAGCGGATGGAACCATGGAAGCAGAAGTGAAGCACAGTTTGGGGGATGGGGCAAAAGTTTTGGGAGCGTTGAAAAATGTGTGGAAGGCGAGAATATTATCTCGGAAAACAAAAATGGGTATGTTTGAAGGCGAAAATATTATCTCGGATAGCAGAATGGGTATGTTTGAAGGAATAGTGGTTCCAACAATGTTACATGGTTGCTAGGCGTGGGCTACATATAGAGTTGTGTGGAGGAGGGTGGATGTGTTGGAAATGGGATGTTTGAGGAGATATGTGGTGAGAGGTGGTTTGATCGAGTTAGTAATGGAAGGGTAAGAAGGATGTATGGTAATAAAAAGAGTGTGTTGAGAAAGCAGAAGAGGGTGTTTTGAAGTGGTTTGGTCACATGGAGAGAATGAGTGAGGAAAGATTGACAAAGCGGATATGTGTCCGAAGTGAAGGGAAAGCGGAGAAGTGGGAAACCAAATTCGAGGTGGAAAGATGGAGCGAAAATGATTTTGAGCAATCGGGCCCTGAACGTGCAGGAGGGCGAAAGGCGTGTAAGGAATAGAGTGAATTGGAATGATGTAGTATACCGGGGTCGACATGCTATCAGTGGATTGAAACAGGGCATGTGAAGCGTCTGAGGTAAACCATAGAAAGTTTTGTGGGGCCTGATGTGGAAAGGGAGCTGTGCTCTCGGTGCACACTACCTAGTCCAAAACATCCTATATATGCCACTCTATCTTCTAACACATTCAACAAACCTTCAAAATACTCACTCCACCTCCTTCTCACATCACCACTACTTGTTATCACCACCCCCATTAGCCCACTTCACCGATGTTCCCATTTGTTGTCTTGTCTTGCGCACTTTATTCACCTCCTTCCAAAACATCTTTTTATTCTCCTTAATATCTAATGATACTCTCTCACCCCAACTCTCATTTGCCCTCTTTTTCGCCTCTTGCACCTTTCTCTTGACCTCCTGCCTCTTTCTTTTACACATTTCCCAGTCATTTGCATTATTTCCCTAAAAAAACTCGTCCAAAAGCCACTTTCTTCCCTTTCACTAATAATCTTACTTCTTCATCCCACCACTCACACCCTTCCTAATATTCCCACCTCCCACGCTTCTCATGCCACAAGCATCTTTTGCGCAAGCCATTACTGCTTCCCTAGATACATCCCATTCTTCCCCCGCTCCCCTTACGTCCTTTGCTCTAACCTTTTTCCATTCTGCACACAGTCTCTTATGGTACTTCCTCACACAAGTTTCCTGTTCAAGCTCACTTACGCTCGCCACTCTCCTCACGGCAACATTTTCCCTTCTTTTCTGAAAACCTCTACAAATCTTCACCTTCGCCTCCACAAGACTATGATCAGACATCCTTCCAGTTGCACTTTACAGCACATTAACATTCAAAAGTCTCTCTTTTGCGCGCCTATCAATTAACACGTAATCCAATAACGCTCTCTGGCCATCTCTCATACTTACATACGTACACTCATGTATATCTCTCTCTTTGAACCAGGTATTCCCAATTACCAGTCTTTTTTCAGCACATAAATCTACAAGCTCATTACCATTACCATTTACAACACTTAACACCCCATGCACACCAATCATTCCTTCAGTTGCCGCATTACTCACCTTTGCATTCAAATCACCCATCACTATAACACGGTCTCGTGCATCAAAACTGTAACATACTCACTCAGCTGCTCCCAAAACACTTGCCTCTTATGATCTTTCTCCTCATGTCCAGGTGCATCTCACTCCATCCACTTTCAATTTTACCCATATCAATCTAGACTTTACTTTCTTACACTCTGTCACATACTCCCAACACTCCTGTTTCAGGAGTAGTGCTACTCCTTCCTTGCTCTTGTCCTTTCACCAACCCCTGAAATATATTGGTATGTATATGTGCGTGTGTGGACGTGTATGTACGTACATGTGTATGTGGGTGGGTTTGGCCATTCTTTCGTCTGTTTCCTTGTGCTACCTCGGTAACGCGGGAGACTGCGACAAAGTATGATAAAATATGAATAGATGTAATGAAAACAGTGATGATAATTATAATAACAGTAATGATAATACCAGTGATAACAATAATAGGAATAATATTAATGATAATTATAATAATGATAATAATGATAAAAATGATAGTAATAATAATGATAATAATAATGATAATAATGATAATGATAACAATGATAATAATGATAATGATAATAATAATAATAATAATAATAATAATAATAATAATAATAATAATAATAATAATAATAATAATGATAATAATAATAATAATAATTATAATAATGACAATAATAATAAAAGATAATTATAATGACAATCATAATAATAGTAATGATAATAACAATAATGATAATAACAGTAATAATATTAATAATATTGATAATAATAATAATAATAATAACAACAACAATAACAATAATAGTAATAATAATAATAATAATAATAATGATAATAATAATAATAATAATAATAATAATAATAATAATAATAATAATAATAATAGTAATAATAATAATAATGATAATAATAATAATAATGATAATGATGATAATGATAATAAAGATAATAATGATAATGCTGATGATATTAATAATAATGATAATAATAATAATAATAATGATAATAATAATAATAATAATAATAATAATAATAATAATAATAATAATAATAATAATAATAATAATAATAATAATAATAATAATGATAATAATGTTAATAATAGTAATAATAATGATAACAATAATAATAATTATGATAATAATGATAGTAATGATAATAATAGTAATAGTAATAATAATAACAATAATTATAATGATAATAATAATAATAATGATAATAATAATAATAATAATAATAATGATAATAATAATAATAATAATAATAATAATAATAATAATAATAATAATAATAATAATAATAATAATAATAATAATAATGTTAATAATAGTAATAATAATGATAACAATAATAATAATTATGATAATAATGATAGTAATGATAATAATAGTAATAGTAATAATAATAACAATAATTATAATAATGATAATAATAATAATAATGATAATGATAATAATAATAATAATAATAATAATAATAATAATAATAATAATAATAATAATAATAATAATAATAATAATAATAATAATGGTAATAATGATAATAATAATAATAATAATAATAATAATAATAATAATGATAATAATAATAATAATAATAATAATAATAATAATCGAGAATTTACTTTCTTACACTCTATCACATACTCCCACAACTCCTGTTTCAGGAGTATTGCTACTCCTTCCCTTGCTCTTGTCCTCTCACTAACCCCTGACTTTACTCCCCAGACATTCCCAAACCACTCTTCCCCTTTACCCTTGAGCTTCGTTTCACTCAGAGCCAAAACATCCAGGTTCCTTTCCTCAAACATACTACCTATCTCTCCTTTTTTCACATCTTGGTTACATCCACACACATTTAGGCACCCCACTCTGAGCCTTCGAGGAGGATGAGCACTCCCCGCGTGACTCCTTCTGTTTCCCATTTTAGAAAGTTACTACAAGGAGGGGAGGATTTCTGGCCCCCCCGCTCCCGTCCCCTCTAGTCGCTTTCTACGACACGCGAGGAATACGTGGGAAGTATTCTTTCACCCCTATCCCCAGGGATAATATACATATATATATATATACATATACACATACAAACACATACACATACATACGCACATATACACACACACCCACATACATATATATACATATGAAAAATGTAAGAAACAATTTAGAAAACTGAAACTTCTAGCTTGAAATGAATGAAAAAAATGAATGTCACATAAT
Source organism: Panulirus ornatus (assembly GCF_036320965.1). Taxonomy (NCBI): domain Eukaryota; kingdom Metazoa; phylum Arthropoda; class Malacostraca; order Decapoda; family Palinuridae; genus Panulirus; species Panulirus ornatus. The sequence goes on from NC_092295.1 coordinate 11,833,383, forward strand.
GGTTCAACCTCTGGCTATGGAAAAAAGGAAATGTATATTTTATTTACACAAACGTCAATAGCAGTTCTCATCAATTTAACCACTGTATCAATAAGCTTCAATGTCTAAGCTACATTTTTTTCTCCAATTTCACTATTTTCCTTCACATTTTCAATTGTGTCTGAAGGTTCTACTTCAAGAGTGATTGTTTTTCCAGTAAGGGTCTTCACATCTTGGTTACATGCACACACATTTAGGCACCCCACTCTGAGCCTTCGAGGACTAACAGTGTGGCTGGGTGTGGATACGTAGGTCCTTGTGTGCCAGTATCGTGGTGGCTCTCGAACACTGGGCTCAACCCTTCTTTAGATATGCCAAGCGTTCTAGAGGAGTAGTAAGTCGCCTTGCATTATCCTTCAGTAGCAGACAAGTCAGCACCATGTATAACTCACTGCACACCAGGAACACAATAAAGAATACCTTGTGAACATCATAATTTTCTTTTGATGAGACAAATGAAAGACCAAGAAGAGCAATATTTTCAACAACATTCAGGAATGTGGTAACTTTCACTGCATTATTATAGAAGGCAATATTAGGCAGAATTCGATTCATAAAGCTATTGTACATGGAAGCTATCAGAAATCTCGGGGCTGAGTGGACGGCAATCGCAGCTCTCCATATGTACCGCTGGGGTGATTATTGGTGCATATGCACCTGGGCATGAGAAGAAAGATCAAGAGAGGCAAGTGTTTTGGGAGCAGCTGAATGAGTGTGTTAGTGGTTTTGATGCACGAGACCGGGTTATAGTGATGGGTGATCTGAATGCAAAGGTGAGTAATGTGGCAGTTGAGGGAATAATTGGTATACATGGGGTGTTCAGTGTTGTAAATGGAAATGGTGAAGAGCTTGTAGATTTATGTGCTGAAAAAGGAATGATGATTGGGAATACCTGGTTTAAAAAGCGAGATATACATAAGTATACTTATGTAAGTAGGAGAGATGGCCAGAGAGCGTTATTGGATTACGTGTTAATTGACAGGCGTGCGAAAGAGAGACTTTTGGATGTTAATGTGCTGAGTGGTGCAACTGGAGGGATGTCTGATCATTATCTTGTGGAGGCTAAGGTGAAGATTTGTATGGGTTTTCAGAAAAGAAGAGTGAATGTTGGGGTGAAGAGGGTGGTGAGAGTAAGTGAGCTTGAGAAGGAGACCTGTGTGAGGAAGTACCAGGAGAGACTGAGTACAGAATGGAAAAAGGTGAGAACAATGGAAGCAAGGGGAGTGGGGGAGGAATGGGATGTATTTAGGGAATCAGTGATGGATTGCGCAAAAGATGCTTGTGGCATGAGAAAAGTGGGAGGTGGGTTGATTAGAAAGGGTAGTGAGTGGTGGGATGAAGAAGTAAAAGTATTAGTGAAAGAGAAGAGAGAGGCATTTGGACGATTTTTGCAGGGAAAAAATGCAATTGAGTGGGAGATGTATAAAAGAAAGAGACAGGAGGTCAAGAGAAAGGTGCAAGAGGTGAAAAAAAGGGCAAATGAGAGTTTGGGTGAGAGAGTATCATTAAATTTTAGGGAGAATAAAAAGATGTTCTGGAAGGAGGTAAACAAAGTGCGTAAGACAAGGGAGCAAATGGGAACTTCAGTGAAGGGCGCAAATGGGGAGGTGATAACAAGTAGTGGTGATGTGAGAAGGAGATGGAGTGAGTATTTTGAAGGTTTGTTGAATGTGTTTGATGATAGAGTGGCAGATATAGGGTGTTTTGGTCGAGGTGGTGTGCAAAGTGAGAGGGTTAGGGAAAATGATTTGGTAAACAGAGAAGAGGTAGTGAAAGCTTTGCGGAAGATGAAAGCCGGCAAGGCAGCAGGTTTGGATGATATTGCAGTGGAATTAATAAAAAAAGGGGGTGACTGTATTGTTGACTGGTTGGTAAGGTTATTTAATGTATGTATGACTCATGGTGAGGTGCCTGAGGATTGGCGGAATGCGCGCATAGTGCCATTGTACAAAGGGAAAGGGGATAAGAGTGAGTGCTCAAATTACAGAGGTATAAGTTTGTTGAGTATTCCTGGTAAATTATATGGGAGAGTATTGATTGAGAGGGTGAAGGCATGTACAGAGCATCAGATTGGGGAAGAGCAGTGTGCTTTCAGAAGTGGTAGAGGATGTGTGGATCAGGTGTTTGCTTTGAAGAATGTATGTGAGAAATACTTAGAAAAGCAAATGGATTTGTATGTAGCATTTATGGATCTGGAGAAGGCATATGATAGAGTTGATAGAGATGCTCTGTGGAAGGTATTAAGAATATATGGTGTGGGAGGAAAGTTGTTAGAAGCAGTGAAAAGTTTTTATCGAGGATGTAAGGCATGTGTACGTGTAGGAAGAGAGGAAAGTGATTGGTTCTCAGTGAATGTAGGTTTGCGGCAGGGGTGTGTGATGTCTCCATGGTTGTTTAATTTGTTTATGGATGGGGTTGTTCGGGAGGTAAATGCAAGAGTTTTGGAAAGAGGGGCAAGTATGAAGTCTGTTGGGGATGAGAGAGCTTGGGAAGTGAGTCAGTTGTTGTTCGCTGATGATACAGCGCTGGTGGCTGATTCATGTGAGAAACTGCAGAAGCTGGTGACTGAGTTTGGTAAAGTGTGTGGAAGAAGAAAGTTAAGAGTAAATGTGAATAAGAGCAAGGTTATTAGGTACAGTAGGGTTGAGGGTCAAGTCAATTGGGAGGTGAGTTTGAATGGAGAAAAACTGGAGGAAGTGAAGTGTTTTAGATATCTGGGAGTGGATCTGGCAGCGGATGGAACCATGGAAGCGGAAGTGGATCATAGGGTGGGGGAGGGGGCGAAAATTCTGGGGGCCTTGAAGAATGTGTGGAAGTCGAGAACATTATCTCGGAAAGCAAAAATGGGTATGTTTGAAGGAATAGTGGTTCCAACAATTTTGTATGGTTGCGAGGCGTGGGCTATGGATAGAGTTGTGCGCAGGAGGATGGATGTGCTGGAAATGAGATGTTTGAGGACAATGTGTGGTGTGAGGTGGTTTGATCGAGTGAGTAACGTAAGGGTAAGAGAGATGTGTGGAAATAAAAAGAGCGTGGTTGAGAGAGCAGAAGAGGGTGTTTTGAAGTGGTTTGGGCACATGGAGAGAATGAGTGAGGAAAGATTGACCAAGAGGATATATGTGTCGGAGGTGGAGGGAACGAGGAGAAGAGGGAGACCAAATTGGAGGTGGAAAGATGGCGTGAAAAAGATTTTGTGTGATCGGGGCCTGAACATGCAGGAGGGTGAAAGGAGGGCAAGGAATAGAGGGAATTGGAGCGATGTGGTATACCGGGGTTGACGTGCTGTCAGTGGATTGAATCAAGGCATGTGAAGCGTCTGGGGTAAACCATGGAAAGCTGTGTAGGTATGTATATTTGCGTGTGTGGACGTGTGTATATGCGTGTGTATGGAGGAGGGGGGGGCCATTTCTTTCGTCTGTTTCCTTGCGCTGCCTCGCAGACGCGGGAGACAGCGACATAGTATAAAAAAAAAAAAAAAATAATAATAATGATAATAAGAATAATAATAAAGATAATAATGATAATAATGATGATAATGATAATAATAATAACATTAATAATAATGATAATGATAATGATAATAACAATAATAATAATTGCAATAATATGCCATAGACGGTGAAATCCACGTCCCATATCTTCCTAATATCAGGCTGTCAAGCAAAGATGATACGATTGTATACAGGCTGTTGAATCACCATCCCATCCTGAATACTGTAGTGTTCCATATCATGATATCTATAATACCAGCTCATCTTCGCCCATACAGACCCAGTGATGCTACAGCAGCCCTGCTATGACTGTGCCTCTCTGGTGCAGTCACCATATGTTCAAACGTCGTGTGTGCAGACCACAGCTTCTTCCATCCACGACGCTGCTGTTCAAGGGAAAACTGGTGAAGGTCAGCTGGGAAGCGGGAAGATTTTGTTCTGGCCAGAAGTAGAATTGAAGGAATGAATGACAGATTTCTTGCAATTCAGTTCTTCCGAAAGTTTTTATTTTTGTTCGTAAATAGTACAAACAGAAAGGTATTTTAGTACTTAAAACGCGCACACACAAAATGGTATCTTGGCACTTATCCACTGGAAAAGGTATATTGACACTTATATATACACACAAAAAAGAATATTGTCACTTAATCCATACACACAAGTAGGTATCTTGGTATTAAGACACACATACACACGCGCACACACACACACACAAAGAAATAAAGATGAGTACGTTAATTATTGCAGAAGTATAATAAACCACATCTTATCTTCATACTTTGTGATGACAGACGGAACCAGCCAGCTGTCTGACTCATCCTGCTGACATTATCTGGTCATCTTCAAACAGCAGATCAAATTAGCTGGTTCATCTGTGTTGTTAGATCTTTGTATTTATTATCTATGAACTTTAACCTCCTGAAAGTTGCCTCACATGAACTGTATGAACGTAGGCCGGATATTTCTGGCGCAGGAAACATATTCCAAAAGTCAGTGACGCTTCACATCACAAATACCCTTGAGGTAATGTGATACCTGCTGTTGGGCCATGCAAGTGTCGTTGATGTAATGAGATATCCACTATTGTATGACAGAAGTATGGTTGAATCATTGTATTACATACTGCTGTATAATCAGTTCTAACGTGTTTTACTGAATAGTCTTGTATGATAATGTGGTGTGAGGTGGTTTGACCGAGTAAGTGATAAACGGGTAAGAGAAATGTGTGGAAGTGAAAAGAGTGTGGTTGGGAGATCAGAAGAGTGAGTGTTGAAATAATTTAGATATATGTGAGGGAAAGCTGACAAAGGATATATGCATCAGAAGTGACGGGAACAAAGAGAAGGAGGAGAATAAAGTGGAGAAGGTAGAATGGAGTGAAAAAGATTTTGAGTGCTGTGGACATAAACATACATGGGATAGAGTGAACTGGATTGATGTGGTATATAGTGGGCGACGTGTTGTCAGTGGACTGAACGAGATCATGTGAAGTAGCTATGCAAAACCACGGATAGGTCTCTGGACCTGGTTGTAGATCGGGGGGGTTTGTGGTTTCGGTACATTGCACATAACAAATAAAGAGTGGGTACAAGCGAATAAGACCTCTCCATTGTGTGTTCCTGCCAACCCATCGATAACTCTATTGCACTCTGAGTTGTCCTTATACATGAAGCATAAGTTCTTCCGCATAACTTAACTCGTTTCTACGTTCTATACAACTTTATATTTGGAGGGAATCGGTACCAACTTAAGGTGTTTCTTTTTTGTTCCATTCTTTCGTAACTTTTCCAATTAAGAGACTTTTCTCCTCATTTGTTCTTTGACGCAAACTTACTCCAGAAAGGATCTGGATATCGAGTTCTGAGAGTCTGGAAGTATTTCATCGTCTGAGTCTACAACGCCCGAATACTTTTGATGAAAGTTCTCTTACCTGGGTTCCTTTTAATGCCTCTCTTTCCCATACATTTGACGTGATGATAGAATAAACATGATTTCAGCAGAAATGGAGAAGGAAATGCGGAAGAAGATGAAACGTGAGGCGATGAGAGAGAGAGAGAGAGAGAGAGAGAGAGAGAGAGAGAGAGAGAGAGAGAGAGAGAGAGAGAGAGAGAGAGAGAGAGAGAGAGAGAGAGAGAGAGAGAGAGAGAGAGAGAGAGAGAGAGAGAGAGAGAGAGAGAGGTTGTGAAGGACTTTGGGATGGAGAGTAAACACTGCAGATTCTTTCTGCAGTTTCTTTCTCAAGTTCAGTTATACGTCAGCAGAAGCTAACGAGCCGGATATGACTCCCAGGATACGAGTCTGATAAAATGTTGATCACCCACATCTCGTCATATACTCACGTGACCAACTTGTGTATGATCCTCCCATACACCGTCCTACGATACTTGTGTATGATCCCCCCATACACCGTCCTACGATGTGTATGTTCCTCCCATACACCGTCCTACGATACTTGTGTATGATCCCCTATACACCGTCCTACGACACTTGTGTATGATCCTCCCATACACCGTCCTACGATACTTGTGTATGATCCTCCCATACACCGTCCTACGATACTTGTGTATGATCCTCCCATACAACGTCCTACGATACTTCTGTATGATCCCCTATACACCGCATTACGATACTTGTGTATGATCCTCCCATACACCGTCCTACGATACTTGTGTGTGGTCTACCCACACACCGTCCTACGATACTTCTGTATGATCCTCCTATACACCATCCTACGATACTTGTGTATGATCCTCCCATACATCGTCCTACGATACTTGTGTATGATCCTCCCCATACACCGTCCTACGATACTTCTGTATGATCCTCCTATACACCATCCTACGATACTTGTGTATGATCCTCCCATACATCGTCCTACGATACTTGTGTATGATCCTCCCATACATCGTCCTACGATACTTGTGTATGATCCTCCCCATACACCGTCCTACGATACTTCTGTATGATCCTCCTATACACCATCCTACGATACTTGTGTATGATCCTCCCATACATCGTCCTACGATACTTGTGTATGATCCTCCCATACACCGTCCTACGATGTGTATGTTCCTCTCATACACCGTCCTACGATACTTGTGTATGATCCTCCCATACACCGTCCTACGATACTTGTGTATGATCCTCCCATACACCGTCCTACGATACTTGTGTATGATCTACCCACACACCGTCCTACGATACTTGTGTATGATCCTCCCATACACCGTCCTACGATGTGTATGTTTCTCCCATACACCGTCCTACGATGTGTATGATCCTCCCATACACCGTCCTACGATGTGTATGTTCCTCCCATACACCGTCCTACGATGTGTATGTTCCTCCCATACACCGTCCTACGATACGTGTGTATGATCCTCCCATACACCGTCCTACGATGTGTATGTTCCTCCCATACACCGTCCTACGATACTTGTGTATGTTCCTCCCATACACCGTCCTACGATACTTGTGTATGATCCTCCCATACACCGTCCTACGATGTGTATGTTCCTCCCATACACCGTCCTACGATGTGTATGTTCCTCCCATACACTGTCCTACGATACTTGTGTATGATTCTCCCATACATCGTCCTACGATACTTGTGTATGATCCTCCCATACACCGTCCTACGATGTGTATGTTCCTCCCATACACCGTCCTACGATACTTGTGTATGATTCTCCCATACATCGTCCTACGATACTTGTGTATGATCCTCCCATACACCGTCCTACGATGTGTATGTTTCTCCCATACACCGTCCTACGATGTGTATGATCCTCCCATACACCGTCCTACGATGTGTATGTTTCTCCCATACACCGTCCTACGATGTGTATGATCCTCCCATACACCGTCCTACGATGTGTATGTTCCTCCCATACACCGTCCTACGATACGTGTGTATGATCCTCCCATACACCGTCCTACGATGTGTATGTTCCTCCCATACACCGTCCTACGATGTGTATGTTCCTCCCATACACCGTCCTACGATACTTGTGTATGATCCTCCCATATAACGTTCTACGACACTTATGTATGTTCCTCTCACACAGTGACCCATTATACTTGTGTATATTTCAGTTATATACCGACCCAAGAGCTGTGTTGGGTGTGGTGGGGAGATTACTGTGTGTGGAGAGGTGTGTGTTGATTGTGAAGATGATATACTGTATGTGGAGAGATGTGTGCTGAGTGTAGAGAGGGTGTACTATGTGTGGAGAGGGGTGTGCTAAGTGTGGAGAGGGTGTACTATGTGTGGAGAGGTGTGTGCTAAGTGTGGAGAGGGTGTAATGTGTGTAGAGATGTGTGTGCTGAGAGTGGAGAGGAGGGTGCTGTTTGTGGAAAGGTGAAGCTGGGATTTATGTATATGAAGAGAACGGTGTTCTACACGTAGGAGAGGTTACTGTACTATATGAGGGAAATCTATGTGAAGGAAAGGTTGCTGTATGATACATATGAAGGGGGTGGCACTATTTCTATGAGGGGGGCTCTTGTGTTGTTGATTGGTTAGTAAGGATTTTAGTTGCATGTATAGATTATAATGTGGTGCCCGAGGATTGGCGGAATGCATGTATAGTGCCACTGTATAGATGCATGAGGACAAAGGTGGGCATTCGAGGTACAGAGAAATATATTTGTTGAGTGTACCAGGCAAGATGTATGGGAGGGAAGTGATCGATCATGAAGGCTTGTACAGAGCATCACACTGGGGAGGAATAATGTATGTTTGGGAGGGGTAGAGGATACATGGATCAGGACTTTATTCAAATTTTTTTTTTTCTTTATTATACTTTGTCGCTGTCTCCCGCGTTTGCGAGGTAACGCAAGGAAACAGACGAAAGAAATGCCCCCCCCCCCCTCCATACACATGTATATACATACGTCCACACACGCAAATATACATACCTACACAGCTTTCCATGGTTTACCCCAGACGCTTCACATGCCTCGATTCAATCCACTGACAGCACGTCAACCCCGTATACCACATCGCTCCAACTCACTCTATTCCTTGCCCTCCTTTCACCCTCCTGCATGTTCAGGCCCCGATCACACAAAATCTTTTTCACTCCATCTTTCCACCTCCAATTTGGTCTCCCTCTTCTCGTTCCCTCCACCTCCGACACATATATCCTCTTGGTCAATCTTTCCTCACTCATTCTCTCCATGTGCCCAAACCACTTCAAAACACCCTCTTCTGCTCTCTCAACCACGCTCTTTTTATTTCCACACATCTCTCTTACCCTTACATCCTCGATAAAAACTTTTCACTGCTTCAAACAACTGCCTCCCAACCATATAATTTTAATACCTTCCACAGAGCATCTCTATCAACTCTATCATAACCTTCTCCAGATCCATAAATGCACATACAAATCCATTTGCTTTTCTAAGTATTTCTCACATACATTCTTCAAAGCAAACACCTGATCCACACATCCTCTCCCACTTCTGAAACCACACTGCTCTTCCCCAATCTGATGCTCTGTACATGCCTTCACCCTCTCAATCAATACCCTCCCATATAATTTGCCAGGAATACTCAACAAACTTATACCTCTGTAATTTGAGCACTCACTCTTATCCCCTTTGCCTTTGTACAATGGCACTATGCACGCATTCCGCCAATCCTCAGGCACCTCACCATGAGTCATACATACATTAATTAACCTTACCAACCAGTCAACAATACAGTCACCCCTTTTTTAATAAATTCCACTGCAGGAAGTGTAGGAAGAGAGGAAAGTGATTGGTTCTCAGTGAATGTAGGTTTGCGGCAGGGGTGTGTGATGTCTCCATGGTTGTTTAATTTGTTTATGGAGGGGTTGTTAGGGAGGTAAATGCAAGAGTTTTGGAAAGAGGGGCAAGTATGAAGTCTGTTGGGGATGAGAGAGCTTGGGAAGTGAGTCAGTTGTTGTTCGCTGATGATACAGCGCTGGTGGCTGATTCATGTGAGAAACTGCAGAAGCTGGTGACTGAGTTTGGTAAAATGTGTGGAAGAAGAAAGTTAAGAGTAAATGTGAATAAGAGCAAGGTTATTAGGTACAGTAGGGTTGAGGGTCAAGTCAATTGGGAGGTGAGTTTGAATGGAGAAAAACTGGAGGAAGTGAAGTGTTTTAGATATCTGGGAGTGGATCTGGCAGCGGATGGAACCATGGAAGCGGAAGTGGATCATAGGGTGGGGGAGGGGGCGAAAATTCTGGGGGCCTTGAAGAATGTGTGGAAGTCGAGAACATTATCTCGGAAAGCAAAAATGGGTATGTTTGAAGGAATAGTGGTTCCAACAATGTTGTATGGTTGCGAGGCGTGGGCTATGGATAGAGTTGTGCGCAGGAGGATGGATGTGCTGGAAATGAGATGTTTGAGGACAATGTGTGGTGTGAGGTGGTTTGATCGAGTGAGTAACGTAAGGGTAAGAGAGATGTGTGGAAATAAAAAGAGCGTGGTTGAGAGAGCAGAAGAGGGTGTTTTGAAGTGGTTTGGTCACATGGAGAGAATGAGTGAGGAAAGATTGACCAAGAGGATATATGTGTCGGAGGTGGAGGGAACGAGGAGAAGAGGGAGACCAAATTGGAGGTGGAAAGATGGAGTGAAAAAGATTTTGTGTGATCTGGGCCTGAACATGCAGGAGGGTGAAAGGAGGGCAAGGAATAGAGTGAATTGGAGCGATGTGGTCTACCGGGGTTGACGTGCTGTCAGTGGACTGAATCAAGGCATGTGAAGCGTCTGGGGTAAACCATGGAAAGCTGTGTAGGTATGTATATTTGCGTCTGTTTCCTTGCGCTACCTCGCAAACGCTGGAGACAGCGACAAAGTATGATAATAATAATAATAATAATATCCACTGCAATACCATCCAAACCTGCTGCATTGCCGGCTTTCATCTTCCGCAAAGCTTTTACTACCTCTTCTCTGTTTACCAACTCATTTTCCCTAACCCTCGCACTTTCCACACCATCTCGACCAAAACACCCTATATCTGCCACTCTATCATCAAACATATTCAACAAACCTTCAAAATACTCACTCCATCTCCTTCTCACATCACCACTACTTGTTATCACCTCCCCATTTGCGCCCTTCACTGAAGTTCCCATTTGCTCCCTTGTCTTACGCACTTTATTTACCTCCTTCCAGAACATCTTTTTATTCTCCCTAAAATTTAATGATACTCTCTCACCCCAACTCTCATTTGCCATTTTTTTCACCTCTTGCACCTTTCTCTTGACCTCTTGTCTCTTTCTTTTATACGTCTCCCACTCAATTTCATTTTTCCCTGCAAAAATCGTCTAAATGCCTCTCTCTTCTCTTTCACTAATACTCTTACTTCTTCATCCCACCACTCACTACCCTTTCTAATCAACCCACCTCCCACTCCTCTCATGCCACAAGCATCTTTTGCGCAATCCATCACTGATTCCCTAAATACATCCCATTCCTCCCCCACTCCCCTTACTTCCATTGTTCTCACCTTTTTCCATGCTGTACTCAGTCTCTCCTGGTACTTCCTCACACAAGTCTCCTTCCCAAGTTCACTTACTCTCACCACCCTCTTCACCCCAACATTCACTCTTCTTTTCTGAAAACCCATACAAATCTTCACCTTAGCCTCCACAAGATAATGATCAGACATCCCTCCAGTTGCACCTCTCAGCACATTAACATCCAAAAGTCTCTCTTTCGCGCGCCTGTCAATTAACACGTAATCCAATAACGCTCTCTGGCCATCTCTCCTACTTACATAAGTATACTTATGTATATCTCGCTTTTTAAACCAGGTATTCCCAATCATCAGTCCTTTTTCAGCACATAAATCTACAAGCTCTTCACCATTTCCATTTACAACACTGAACACCCCATGTATACCAATAATTCCCTCAACTGCCACATTACTCACCTTTGCATTCAAATCACCCAACACTATAACCCGGTCTCGTGCATCAAAACCACTAACACATTCATTCAGCTGCTCCCAAAACACTTGCCTCTCATGCAGATGCACCAATAATCACCCATCTCTCTCCATCAACTTTCAGTTTTACCCATATCAATCGAGAATTTACTTTCTTACATTCTATCACATACTTCCACAACTCCTGTTTCAGGAGTACTGCTACTCCTTCCCTTCCTCTTGTCCTCTCACTAACCCCTGACTTTACTCCCAAGACATTCCCAAACCACTCTTCCCCTTTACCCTTGAGCTTCGTTTCACTCAGAGCCAAAACATCCAGGTTCCTTTCCTTAAACATACTACCTATCTCTCCTTTTTTCACATCTTGGTTACATCCACACACATTTAGGCACCCCAATCTGAGCCTTCGAGGAGGATGAGCACTCCCCGCGTGACTCCTTCTTCTGTTTCTCATTTTAGAAAGTTAAAAAAATGCAAGGAGGGGAGGATTTCTGGCCCCCCGCTCCCGTCCCGTTTATTTTGTTTATGGATGGGGTTGTTAGGGAAGTGAATGCAAGAGTTTTGGAAAGAGGGGCAAGTATGAAGTCTGTTGGGGATGAGAGAGCTTGGGAAGTGAGTCAGTTGTTGTTCGCTGATGATACAGCGCTGGTGGCTGATTCATGTGAGAAACTGCAGAAGCTGGTGACTGAGTTTGGTAAAGTGTGTGAAAGAAGAAAGTTAAGAGTAAATGTGAATAAGAGCAAGGTTATTAGGTACAGTAGGGTTGAGGGTCAATTCAATTGGGAGGTGAGTTTGAATGGAGAAAAACTGGAGGAAGTGAAGTGTTTTAGATATCTGGGAGTGGATCTGGCAGCGGATGGAACCATGGAAGCGGAAGTGGATCATAGGGTGGGGGAGGGGGCGAAAATTCTGGGAGCCTTGAAGAATGTGTGGAAGTCCAGAACATTATCTCGGAAAGCAAAAATGGGTATGTTTGAAGGAATAGTGGTTCCAACAATGTTGTATGGTTGCGAGGCGTGGACTATGGATGGAGTTGTGCGCAGGAGGATGGATGTGCTGGAAATGAGATGTTTGAGGACAATGTGTGGTGTGAGGTTTTTTGATCGAGTAAGTAACGTAAGGGTAAGAGAGATGTGTGGAAATAAAAAGAGCGTGGTTGAGAGAGCAGAAGAGGGTGTTTTGAAATGGTTTGGTCACATGGAGAGAATGAGTGAGGAAAGATTGACCAAGAGGATATATGTGTCGGAGGTGGAGGGAACGAGGAGAAGAGGGAGACCAAATTGGAGGTGGAAAGATGGAGTGAAAAAGATTTTGTGTGATCGGGGCCTGAACATGCAGGAGGGTGAAAGGAGGGCAAAGAATAGAGTGAATTGGAGCGATGTGGTATACCGGGGTTGACGTGCTGTCAGTGGATTGAATCAAGGCATGTGTATGGGGGTGGGTTGGGCCATTTCTTTCGTCTGTTTCCTTGCGCTACCTCGCAAACGCGGGAGACAGCGACAAAGCAAAAAAAAAAAAAAAAAAAAAAAAATTATTATTATTATTATTATTATCATTATTATTATTATTATTATTATCATTATTATTATTATTTTTTTTTTTTTTTTTTATATACCTCGTCGCTGTCTCCCGCGTTTGCGAGGTAGCGCAAGGAAACAGACGAAAGAAATGGCCCAACCCCCCCCATACACATGTACATACACACGTCCACACACGCAAATATACATACCTACACAGCTTTCCATGGTTTACCCCGGACGCTTCACATGCCTTGATTCAATCCACTGACAGCACGTCAACCCCTGTATACCACATCGCTCCAATTCACTCTATTCCTTGCCCTCCTTTCACCCTCCTGCATGTTCAGGCCCCGATCACACAAAATCCTTTTCACTCCATCTTTCCAACTCCAATTTGGTCTCCCTCTTCTCCTCGTTCCCTCCACCTCCGACACATATATCCTCTTGGTCAATCTTTCCTCACTCATTCTCTCCATGTGACCAAACCACTTCAAAACACCCTCTTCTGCTCTCTCAACCACGCTCTTTTTATTTCCACACATCTCTCTTACCCTTACGTTACTTACTCGATCAAACCACCTCACACCACACATTGTCCTCAAACATCTCATTTCCAGCACATCCATCCTCCTGCGCACAACTCTATCCATAGCCCACGCCTCGCAACCATACAACATTGTTGGAACCACTATTCCTTCAAACATACCCATTTTTGCTTTCCGGGATAATGTTCTCGACTTCCACACATTTTTCAAGGCTCCCAAAATTTTCGCCCCCTCCCCCACCCTATGATCCACTTCCGCTTCCATGGTTCCATCCGCTGACAGATCCACTCCCAGATATCTAAAACACTTCACTTCCTCCAGTTTTTCTCCATTCAAACTTACCTCCCAATTGACTTGACCCTCAACCCTACTGTACCTAATAACCTTGCTCTTATTCACATTTACTCTTAACTTTCTTCTTCCACACACTTTACCAAACTCCGTCACCAGCTTCTGCAGTTTCTCACATGAATCCGCCACCAGCGCTGTATCATCAGCGAACAACAACTGACTCACTTCCCAAGCTCTCTCATCCCCAACAGACTTCATACTTGCCCCTCTTTCCAAGACTCTTGCATTTACCTCCCTAACAACCCCATCCATAAACAAATTAAACAACCATGGAGACATCACACACCCCTGCCGCAAACCTACATTCACTGAGAACCAATCACTTTCCTCTCTTCCTACACGTACACATGCCTTACATCCTCGATAAAAACTTTTCACTGCTTCTAACAACTTTCCTCCCACACCATATATTCTTAATACCTTCCACAGAGCATCTCTATCAACTCTATCATATGCCTTCTCCAGATCCATAAATGCTACATACAAATCCATTTGCTTTTCTAAGTATTTCTCACATACATTCTTCAAAGCAAACACCTGATCCACACATCCTCTACCACTTGTGAAACCACACTGCTCTTCCCCAATCTGATGCTCTGTACATGCCTTCACCCTCTCAATCAATTCCCTCCCATATAATTTACCAGGAATACTCAACAAACTTATACCTCTGTAATTTGAGCACTCACTCTTATCCCCTTTGCCTTTGTACAATGGCACTATGCACGCATTCCGCCAATCCTCAGGCACCTCACCATGAGTCATACATACATTAAATAACCTTACCAACCAGTCAACAATACAGTCACCCCCTTTTTTTATAAATTCCACTGCAATACCATCCAAACCTGCTGCCTTGCCGGCTTTCATCTTCCGCAAAGCTTTTACTACCTCTTCTCTGTTTACCAAATCATTTTCCCTAACCCTCTCACTCTGCACACCACCTCGACCCAAACACCCTATATCTGCCACTCTGTCATCATTATTATTATCATTATTATTACTATTATAGTTATTATCATTATTATTGATATTATCATTATTATCATTATTATCATTATTATTATTATTATTGTTATCATTATCATTATTATATCATTATCATTATCATTACTATCATCATCATCATTATTATCATCATCATTAATACTATCATTTTATCATTATCACTATCGTTATGATTTTCGTTATCATTATCATCATCATACTAGAGTTATCAATTATTGCAGGATCAAAACCTTATCAGTCATCCACGAGAACATTATGGTGTGAGGTGTGGGCAGTTCTGTTAGCAGAAGTGACCAGGGCCTCTGTGGGCACACGGGCGTCGGTTGCCCTAGCCAGCTGTCACCTACTGACACAGAGGAACTGATTGACCTCAGTTGCCCCAGCCAGCTGTTACCTACTGACACAGTGGAACTGATTGACCTCAGTTGCCCCAGCCAGCTGTTACCTACTGACACAGAAGAACTGATTGACCTCAGTTGCCCCAGCCAGCTGTTACCTACTGACACAGTGGAACTGATTGACCTCAGTTGCCCCAGCCAGCTGTTACCTACTGACACAGTGGAAATGATTGACCTCAGTTGCCCCAGCCAGCTGTTACCTACTGACACAGAGGAACTGATTGACCTCAGTTGCCCCAGCCAGCTGTTACCTACTGACACAGTGGAACTGATTGACCTCAGTTGCCCCAGCCAGCTGTTACCTACTGACAGAGGAAGTGACTGACCTCAGTTGCCCCAGCCAGCTGTTACCTACTGACACAGAAGAACTGATTGACCTCAGTTGCCCCAGCCAGCTGTTACCTACTGACACAGAGGAACTGATTGACCTCAGTTGCCCCAGCCAGCTGTTACCTACTGACACAGTGGAACTGATTGACCTCAGTTGCCCCAGCCAGCTGTCACCTACTGACACAGAAGAACTGATTGACCTCAGTTGCCCCAGCCAGCTGTCACCTACTGACACAGTGGAAGTGACTGACCTCAGTTGCCCCAGCCAGCTGTTACCTACTGACACAGAAGAACTGATTGACCTCAGTTGCCCCAGCCAGCTGTCACCTACTGACACAGTGGAAGTGACTGACCTCAGTTGCCCCAGCCAGCTGTTACCTACTGACAGAGGAAGTGACTGACCTCAGTTGCCCCAGCCAGCTGTTACCTACTGACACAGAAGAACTGATTGACCTCAGAATCACTTGTGATATTGTCGTCGTTACTGTGATAATGATTCTGGCAGCTTAACAAGCGGTTCAGTCGACATTTTCGGTCTGTGGTTAGTTCATGGTGTTGGTGAAACTTAAAGACAAACTTCACTGCCGTACGAGAAGTTTTCCACTGAGAGTAATTTAGCAGAAGAAGCGACGATTCTGTCCCATGTCAATTTACGGAAAACCAATCAGTTATGACCTCTCCATCTGCCTTCATACGAGAGAAGTTGGTTAACAACTGTCGTGTAATAAGGACACAAAATTTGACCAAATTGTTTCCTGGGTGAGTCAGGAAGGAGGAGGAGGAGTGGAGATAACCTCCTTTGGCTCCGGATGTGGACTGGACCTACATATGCTTGATAATTGTATAAAAAATCTCCTCCTCGAGAACACGAGAGAATCAGTTCTAACTACATGTGAAGATCTCGTAAGTTATGTTGAAGTTAAAGAGAATCAGTTCTAACTACATGTGAAGATCTCGTATGTTATGTTGAAGTTAGAGAAAAGAGAATCAGTTCTAACCACATGTGAAGATCTCGTAAGTTATGTTGAAGTTAAAGAGATTCAGTTCTAACTACATGTGAAGATCTCGTAAGTTATGTTGAAGTTAAAGAAAGAGATTCAGTTCTAACTACATGTGAAGATCTCGTAAGTTATGATGAAGTTAGAGGAAACAGAATCAGTTCTAACTACATGTGAAGATCTCGTAAGTTATGTTGAAGTTAGAGGAAAGAGAATCAGTTCTAACTACATGTGAAGATCTCGTAAGTTATGATGAAGTTAGAGAAAAGAGAATCAGTTCTAACTACATGTGAAGATCTCGTAAGTTATGTTGAAGTTAGAGAAAAGAGAATCAGTTCTAACTACATGTGAAGATCTCGTAAGTTATGTTGAAGTTAGAGAAAAGAGATTCAGTTCTAACTACATGTGAAGATCTCGTAAGTTATGATGAAGTTAGAGAAAAGAGAATCAGTTCTAACTACATGTGAAGATCTCGTAAGTTATGTTGAAGTTAGAGAAAAGAGAATCAGTTCTAACTACATGTGAAGATCTCGTAATTTATGTTGAAGTTAGAGGAAAGAGAATCAGTTCTAACCACATGTGAAGATCTCGTAAGTTATGTTGAAGTTAGAGAAAAGAGAATCAGTTCTAACTACATGTGAAGATCTCGTAAGTTATGATGAAGTTAGAGAAAAGAGAATCAGTTCTAACTACATGTGAAGATCTCGTAAGTTTGTGGAAGTTAGAGAAAAGAGAATCAGTTCTAACTAAATGTGAAGATCTCGTAAGTTATGTTGAAGTTAAAGAAAGAGATTCAGTTCTAAGTACATGTGAAGATCTCGTAAGTTATGTTGAAGTTAGAGAAAAGAGAATCAGTTCTAACTACATGTGAAGATCTTGTAAGTTATGTTGAAGTTAGAGTAAAGAGAATCAGTTCTAACCACATGTGAAGATCTCGTAAGTTATGTTGAAGTTAGAGAAAAGAGAATCAGTTCTAACTACATGTGAAGATCTCGTAAGTTATGATGAAGTTAGAGAAAAGAGAATCAGTTCTAACTACATGTGAAGATCTCGTAAGTTATGTGGAAGTTAGAGAAAAGAGAATCAGTTCTAACTACATGTGAAGATCTCGTAAGTTATGATGAAGTTAAAGAAAGAGATTCAGTTCTAACTACATGTGAAGATCTCGTAAGTTATATTGAAGTTAGAGAAAAGAGAATCAGTTCTAACTAAATGTGAAGATCTCGTAAGTTATGTTGAAGTTAAAGAAAGAGATTCAGTTCTAACTACATGTGAAGATCTCGTAAGTTATGTTGAAGTTAAAGAAAGAGATTCAGTTCTAACTACATGTGAAGATCTCGTAAGTTATGTTGAAGTTAGAGAAAGAGATTCAGTTCTAAGTACATGTGAAGATCTCGTAAGTTATATTGAAGTTAGAGAAAAGAGAATCAGTTCTAACCACATGTGAAGATCTCGTAAGTTATGTTGAAGTTAGAGAAAAGAGAATCAGTTCTAACTACATGTGAAGATCTCGTAAGTTATGATGAAGTTAGAGGAAAGAGAATCAGTTCTAACTACATGTGAAGATCTCGTAAGTTATGATGAAGTTAGAGGAAAGAGAATCAGTTCTAACTACATGTGAAGATCTCGTAAGTTATGTTGAAGTTAGAGGAAAGAGAATCAGTTCTAACTACATGTGAAAATCTCGTAAGTTATGATGAAGTTAGAGAAAAGAGAATCAGTTCTAACTACATGTGAAGATCTCGTAAGTTATGTTGAAGTTAGAGGAAAGAGAATCAGTTCTAACTACATGTGAAGATCTCGTAAGTTATGTTGAAGTTAGAGAAAAGAGATTCAGTTCTAACTACATGTGAAGATCTCGTAAGTTATGATGAAGTTAGAGAAAAGAGAATCAGTTCTAACTACATGTGAAGATCTCGTAAGTTATGTTGAAGTTAGAGAAAAGAGAATCAGTTCTAACTACATGTGAAGATCTCGTAATTTATGTTGAAGTTAGAGGAAAGAGAATCAGTTCTAACCACATGTGAAGATCTCGTAAGTTATGTTGAAGTTAGAGAAAAGAGAATCAGTTCTAAATACATGTGAAGATCTCGTAAGTTATGATGAAGTTAGAGAAAAGAGAATCAGTTCTAACTACATGTGAAGATCTCGTAAGTTTGTGGAAGTTAGAGAAAAGAGAATCAGTTCTAACTAAATGTGAAGATCTCGTAAGTTATGTTGAAGTTAAAGAAAGAGATTCAGTTCTAAGTACATGTGAAGATCTCGTAAGTTATGTTGAAGTTAGAGAAAAGAGAATCAGTTCTAACTACATGTGAAGATCTTGTAAGTTATGTTGAAGTTAGAGAAAAGAGAATCAGTTCTAACCACATGTGAAGATCTCGTAAGTTATGTTGAAGTTAGAGAAAAGAGAATCAGTTCTAACTACATGTGAAGATCTCGTAAGTTATGATGAAGTTAGAGAAAAGAGAATCAGTTCTAACTACATGTGAAGATCTCGTAAGTTATGTGGAAGTTAGAGAAAAGAGAATCAGTTCTAACTAAATGTGAAGATCTCGTAAGTTATGTTGAAGTTAAAGAAAGAGATTCAGTTCTAACTACATGTGAAGATCTCGTAAGTTATATTGAAGTTAGAGAAAAGAGAATCAGTTCTAACTAAATGTGAAGATCTCGTAAGTTATGTTGAAGTTAAAGAAAGAGATTCAGTTCTAACTACATGTGAAGATCTCGTAAGTTATGTTGAAGTTAAAGAAAGAGATTCAGTTCTAACTACATGTGAAGATCTCGTAAGTTATGTTGAAGTTAGAGAAAGAGATTCAGTTCTAAGTACATGTGAAGATCTCGTAAGTTATATTGAAGTTAGAGAAAAGAGAATCAGTTCTAACCACATGTGAAGATCTCGTAAGTTATGTTGAAGTTAGAGAAAAGAGAATCAGTTCTAACTACATGTGAAGATCTCGTAAGTTATGTTGAAGTTAGAGGAAAGAGAATCAGTTGTAACCACATGTGAAGATCTCGTAAGTTATGTTGAAGTTAGAGAAAAGTTTATCGTTAGTTATCACCGACAAATTTCTTTTCAGGTCGTTTTAATTGTTGGGTCAACATGAGAATCGCGCCAAAGAGAAAATGCCCGATTTTAAACGTACAGATTTTAATAATCTTCGAATTGGCCAGTGGGATGACATGGTCAACGAAAATGACATGAACTTATTTTGGAAAAGCTTCAGTAAAACCTATAAAGGAAAATAGGTATCGTGTGTAGTATATACAGTCTATTTCCATGAAGAAGGCAAGGTAGTGAATCAGTGCGATTATGATGTACATTTGACCTAAGAAAGCAGCTCATAAGAAGGTTAGAAAGTCCAATGACCAACATAATGATGTTGTGTAGATTTGCATAGAGAAATTAAGAGAGTTGCATGACAAAGTAGACGTTGATATAAAGTTTATATTGCTGGAAATAGCAAAAGAAACTCTAAGGAGTTTCATAATTATATTAGAAGCAAGAGACGCATTATCAAGTGGATAGGTCAGTAAATAACGTAAGATGGTGACTTGGATCAAGATAATGATGCTAAGGCAAAAATATCAAATGACATTTTAACATCTGTATTTACCATTAACGATACATCCCAATAACAAAAGGGAATATTCTTCAAGAAAGTGACATGAAAGGCGAAGGTATACTTTCAGCAATGAATAGAATGAAAAAATAAATATATAAGTAAGTCCTCAGTAAGAATTATCCAAGAACAGTGAAAGAGTCGACAAAAATATATAGTTCAGCCCTTGATCGGCCTTTTCAACAAGTCATTTCCAACAGAAAAAGGTTTCACATGAATGGAACTTTGCCAGTGTAACACCAATGTTTAAAATCATCTCATTAATTTAACATCTGCAGTTGGAAAACTTGTGGAAACTATCATTCGAGAGAGATTGTAAACCATTTTAAGGACCACCGCTAAATAAGCGATACTCAGTGTGGTATTTGGCAATATCTATCATAAATCGTAATTCTTCTTGATCCATTTATGACACAATGAACATGTATGACGTATGTGAAACATTTGATTTTATTCATCTACATATTTTGAAATGCTTTCAATAAGCTTCCGCGTCAAAGATAACAAGCAAAAAGTAAGTCACAGGGCAATGATGGGGTTGTCATGGCCGTAAACAAGGTGCTCCCAAACTTTTTAACATCACGACCCGTTTCTAGTTTTCACGACCCCTTCCCCCCTTCCCCAACCCCCACACACCCCTTCCCCCTTCCCCCTTCCCCAACCCCCACACACCTCTTCCCCCTTCCCCAACCCCCACACACCCCTTCCCCCCTTCCCCAACCCCCGCACACCCCTTCCCCCTTCCCCAACCCCCACACACCCCTTCCCCCTTCCCCAACCTCCACCTCCACACACCCCTTCCCACTTCCCCAACCTCCACCTCCACACACCCCTTCCCCCTTCCCCAACCTCCACCTCCACACACCCCTTCCCCCTTCCCCAACCTCCACCTCCACACACCCCTTCCCCCTTCCCCAACCTCCACCTCCACACACCCCTTCCCCCTTCCCCAACCCCCACACACCCCTTCCCCCTTCCCCAACCTCCACCTCCACACACCCCTTCCCCCTTCCCCAGCCCCCACACAACCCCTCCCCCTTCCCCAACCTCCACACACCCCTTCCCCCTTCCCCAACCTCCACACACCCCTTCCCCCTTCCCCAACCCCCACACACCCCTTCCCCCTTCCCCAACCTCCACCCCCCCCCCCCCCCCCCCCCCCCCCCCCCCCCCCCCCCCCCCCCCCCCCCCCCCCCCCCCCCCCCCCCCCCCCCCCCCCCCCCCCCCCCCCCCCCCCCCCCCCCCCCCCCCCCCCCCCCCCCCCCCCCCCCCCCCCCCCCCCCCCCCCCCCCCCCCCCCCCCCCCCCCCCCCCCCCCCCCCCCCCCCCCCCCCCCCCCCCCCCCCCCCCACCCCCCCCCCCCCCCCCCCCCCCCCCCCCCCCCCCCCCCCCCCCACCCCCCCCCCCCCCCCCCCCCCCCCCCCCCCCCCCCCCCCCCCCCCCCCCCCCCCCCCCCCCCCCCCCCCCCCCCCCCCCCCCCCCCCCCCCCCCCCCCCCCCCCCCCCCCCCCCCCCCCCCCCCCCCCCCCCCCCCCCCCCCCCCCCCCCCCCCCCCCCCCCCCCCCCCCCCCCCCCCCCCCCCCCCCCCCCCCCCCCCCCCCCCCCCCCCCCCCCCCCCCCCCCCCCCCCCCCCCCCCCCCCCCCCCCCCCCCCCCCCCCCCCCCCCCCCCCCCCCCCCCCCCCCCCCCCCCCCCCCCCCCCCCCCCCCCCCCCCCCCCCCCCCCCCCCCCCCCCCCCCCCCCCCCCCCCCCCCCCCCCCCCCCCCCCCCCCCCCCCCCCCCCCCCCCCCCCCCCCCCCCCCCCCCCCCCCCCCCCCCCCCCCCCCCCCCCCCCCCCCCCCCCCCCCCCCCCCCCCCCCCCCCCCCCCCCCCCCCCCCCCCCCCCCCCCCCCCCCCCCCCCCCCCCCCCCCCCCCCCCCCCCCCCCCCCCCCCCCCCCCCCCCCCCCCCCCCCCCCCCCCCCCCCCCCCCCCCCCCCCCCCCCCCCCCCCCCCCCCCCCCCCCCCCCCCCCCCCCCCCCCCCCCCCCCCCCCCCCCCCCCCCCCCCCCCCCCCCCCCCCCCCCCCCCCCCCCCCCCCCCCCCCCCCCCCCCCCCCCCCCCCCCCCCCCCCCCCCCCCCCCCCCCCCCCCCCCCCCCCCCCCCCCCCCCCCCCCCCCCCCCCCCCCCCCCCCCCCCCCCCCCCCCCCCCCCCCCCCCCCCCCCCCCCCCCCCCCCCCCCCCCCCCCCCCCCCCCCCCCCCCCCCCCCCCCCCCCCCCCCCCCCCCCCCCCCCCCCCCCCCACCCCCCCCCCCCCCCCCCCCCCCCCCCCCCCCCCCCCCCCCCCCCCCCCCCCCCCCCCCCCCCCCCCCCCCCCCCCCCCCCCCCCCCCCCCCCCCCCCCCCCCCCCCCCCCCCCCCCCCCCCCCCCCCCCCCCCCCCCCCCCCCCCCCCCCCCCCCCCCCCCCCCCCCCCCCCCCCCCCCCCCCCCCCCCCCCCCCCCCCCCCCACCCCCCCCCCCCCCCCCCCCCCCCCCCCCCCCCCCCCCCCCCCCCCCCCCCCCCCCCCCCCCCCCCCCCCCCCCCCCCCCCCCCCCCCCCCCCCCCCCCCCCCCCCCCCCCCCCCCCCCCCCCCCCCCCCCCCCCCCCCCCCCCCCCCCCCCCCCCCCCCCCCCCCCCCCCCCCCCCCCCCCCCCCCCCCCCCCCCCACCCCCCCCCCCCCCCCCCCCCCCCCCCCCCCCCCCCCCCCCCCCCCCCCCCCCCCCCCCCCCCCCCCCCCCCCCCCCCCCCCCCCCCCCCCCCCCCCCCCCCCCCCCCCCCCCCCCCCCCCCCCCCCCCCCCCCCCCCCCCCCCCCCCCCCCCCCCCCCCCCCCCCCCCCCCCCCCCCCCCCCCCCCCCCCCCCCCCCCCCCCCCCCCCCCCCCCCCCCCCCCCCCCCCCCCCCCCCCCCCCCCCCCCCCCCCCCCCCCCCCCCCCCCCCCCCCCCCCCCCCCCCCCCCCCCCCCCCCCCCCCCCCCCCCCCCCCCCCCCCCCCCCCCCCCCCCCCCCCCCCCCCCCCCCCCCCCCCCCCCCCCCCCCCCCCCCCCCCCCCCCCCCCCCCCCCCCCCCCCCCCCCCCCCCCCCCCCCCCCCCCCCCCCCCCCCCCCCCCCCCCCCCCCCCCCCCCCCCCCCCCCCCCCCCCCCCCCCCCCCCCCCCCCCCCCCCCCCCCCCCCCCCCCCCCCCCCCCCCCCCCCCCCCCCCCCCCCCCCCCCCCCCCCCCCCCCCCCCCCCCCCCCCCCCCCCCCCCCCCCCCCCCCCCCCCCCCCCCCCCCCCCCCCCCCACCCCCCCCCCCCCCCCCCCCCCCCCCCCCCCCCCCCCCCCCCCCCCCCCCCCCCCCCCCCCCCCCCCCCCCCCCCCCCCCCCCCCCCCCCCCCCCCCCCCCCCCCCCCCCCCCCCCCCCCCCCCCCCCCCCCCCCCCCCCCCCCCCCCCCCCCCCCCCCCCCCCCCCCCCCCCCCCCCCCCCCCCCCCCCCCCCCCCCCCCCCCCCCCCCCCCCCCCCCCCCCCCCCCCCCCCCCCCCCCCCCCCCCCCCCCCCCCCCCCCCCCCCCCCCCCCCCCCCCCCCCCCCCCCCCCCCCCCCCCCCCCCCCCCCCCCCCCCCCCCCCCCCCCCCCCCCCCCCCCCCCCCCCCCCCCCCCCCCCCCCCACCCCCCCCCCCCCCCCCCCCCCCCCCCCCCCCCCCCCCCCCCCCCCCCCCCCCCCCCCCCCCACCCCCCCCCCCCCCCCCCCCCCCCCCCCCCCCCCCCCCCCCCCCCCCCCCCCCCCCCCCCCCCCCCCCCCCCCCCCCCCCCCCCCCCCCCCCCCCCCCCCCCCCACCCCCCCCCCCCCCCCCCCCCCCCCCCCCCCCCCCCCCCCCCCCCCCCCCCCCCCCCCCCCCCCCCCCCCCCCCCCCCCCCCCCCCCCCCCCCCCTCCCCCCCCCCCCCCCCCCCCCCCCCCCCCCCCCCCCCCCCCCCCCCCCCCCCCCACCCCCCCCCCCCCCCCCCCCCCCCCCCCCCCCCCCCCCCCCCCCCCCCCCCCCCCCCCCCCCCCCCCCCCCCCCACCCCCCCCACACCTTCTCGCCTTTCATATCTTAAATCTTACTACAGATTGCATTTTGTATTATATACTTTAGCATTGTTGAGGATCAGCTAATTGGCAATTCATTCGTCCCATTCTCTCGTTACTTCCTTATAGCAGGTAACCTACCTGAAGGTAAGGGGAGATGGGTGGGTGGTACTGAGGGTGAGGGGAGATGGGAGGGTGTTACCTGAGGGTGAGGGGAGATGGGAGGGTGTTACCTGAGGGTGAGGGGAGATGGGAGGGTTGTACCTAGGGGAGATGGGTGGGTGGTACCTGAGGGTGAGGGGAGATGGGAGGGTGGTACCTGGGGGAGATGGGTGGGTGGTACCTGAGGGTGAGGGGAGATGGGTGGGTGGTACCTGGGGGAGATGGGAGGGTGGTACCTGGGGGTGAGGGGAGATGGGAGGGTGATACCTGAGGGTGAGGGGAGGTGGGTGGATGGTACCTGAGGGTGAGAGGAGATGGGTGGGTGGTACCTGAGGGTGAGGGGAGATGGGTGGGTGGTACCTGAGGGTGAGGGGAGGTGGGTGGATGGTACCTGAGGGTAAGGGGAGATGGGTGGGTGGTACCTGGGGAGATGGGTGGGTGGTACTGAGGGTGAGGGGAGATGGGTGGGTGGTACCTGAGGGTGAGGGGAGATGGTGGGTGATACCTGAGGGTGAGGGGAGATGGGTGGATGGTACCTGAGGGTGAGGGGAGATGGGAGGGTGGTGCCCGGGGGAGATGGGTGGGTGGTACCTGAGGGTGAGGGGAGATGGGAGGGTGTTACCTGAGGGTGAGGGGAGATGGGAGGGTGTTACCTGAGGGTGAGGGGAGATGGGAGGGTGGTACCTGAGGGAGATGGGTGGGTGGTACTGAGGGTGAGGGGAGATGGGTGGATGGTACCTGAGGGTGAGGGGAGATGGGTGGGTGATACCTGAGGGTGAGGGGAGGTGGGTGGATGGTACTGAGGGTGAGGGGAGATGGGTGGATGGTACCTGAGGGTGAGGGGAGATGGGAAGGTGGTACCTGGGGGTGAGGGGAGATGGGAGGGTGGTACCTGGGGGAGATGGGTGGGTGGTACTGAGGGTGAGGGGAGATGGGAGGGTGTTACCTGAGGGTGAGGGGAGATGGGAGGGTGATACCTGAGGGTGAGGGGAGGTGGGTGGGTGATACCTGAAGGTAAGGGGAGATGGGTGGATGGTACATGAGGGTGAGGGGAGATGGGAGGTGTTGTGAGAGACGAGCAGTCGGTCAGTGTGATGTCCATGACGTGTACAAGACATGTGAGGAGAGTGTGATGGAGTGTACAAGACATGTGAGGAGAGTGTGATGGAGTGTACAAGACATGTGAGGAGAGTGTGATGGAGTGTACAAGACATGTGAGGAGAGTGTGATGGAGTGTACAAGACACGTGAGGAGAGTGTGATGGAGTGTACAAGACATGTGAGGAGAGTGTGATGGAGTGTACAAGACATGTGAGGAGAGTGTGATGGAGTGTACAAGACATGTGAGGAGAGTGTGATGGAGTGTACAAGACATGTGAGGAGAGTGTGATGGAGTGTACAAGACACGTAGGGAGAGTGTGATCGAGTGTACAAGACACGTGAGGAGAGTGTGATGGAGAGAGAGAACGGGTAAGGATGACTACTATATTTTGGACTTGCAGTGTTTGTTACATGTATTCCTATGTATTCTGAATAGCTGATGATGCCTATGGCTGGGACCAAGTACCTGTGAGATTCAAAAGTTATAAGATGGAATACGTCTTTCGTTATACGATCCATCATTACAAACTCCGTGTCTTGCTACTACAAGCGATGATCCTACCTGGAGGTACAATCATAAGTTATAACTAGAAAACAAACTTACTTTCATATCTGCTTTGCTTGCTTGATGGGGCGAGAAACTCTACGCCTCCTCAGCAAATGCAGACTCTTCAGAAAGCTGGAATATAGCAAACACTGGGAGTGGAAATGGCATTGTGGGAGATGAGGTTCAATTTGGAGTGGCTTCCAAGGGTTGGCTGACACTGTGAAGCGCTCTTAGTTGGTAATAGGAGACGGAGTTTTCATCCATATGCGCTTTGGTGTCTCAGTGGGATGCCTGGAGTTTAATTCCAGATGTAATAGAAAGTTGATGAGTGAGTTCCATGGGCACTTTGTTCTCTCTCTCTCTCTCTCTCTCTCTCTCTCTCTCTCTCTCTCTCTCTCTCTCTCTCTCTCTCTCTCTCTCTCTCTCTCTCTCTCTCTCTCTCTCTCTCTCTCTCTCTCTCTCTCTCTCTCTCTCTCTCTCTCTCTCTCTCTCTCTCTCTCTCTCAGTTACATATCTATAAATATATATAAATATGAATATCATTGTACTCCATCCTCATCACATGGTATTTACGTAAGCTAATTTCCTCCAACCATGTATTAAACTCTGGTAACTTACTTCCCATATGACCTTGACATCATCTGCAAATACATATAGGTATGATTCCAACGAGTCCACGGGGATATGAAACACGATGAGTTCCCAAGTGCACTTTCGTGTATTAATCACATCATCAGCAGAGACACAAGAAACATAGCATTCTGTTGATATACTACGAAGAGACATACCTAGGATGCCATTTGGTAAACAAGGATTATACTTGATCACGCGCTTAAGTGTGATCCTTTCCAATATAGGTATGAGTCCGGTCCTTGTAGGTCATTTCTATCGACCAAGAAGAGCAATGGTCCCAATACCAAACCCTGTGGCACATACTCGGTAAGCCCAACCTATTTGGAAAGGGTTCCTATGATATGGGTTCTGTGTTCTCTTCTATTACGATAATTTCCTTTCCATCGAGAAGGCTGCTCCTAATTCCTACCTTAGGTTCTAACTTTTTTTTCTATCTTCCTACATACAAGCGTCAAATGCTCCCTGTCTGTCCACGTACACACAGTCTGCCCATCCTTCTCTCTTCTTTAAACCGGTGCTCACTCTCTCGTAGAGATCTAAAATGTTTGTTAGGCATAATTTCTTTTCTCAGAAGCGGTGCTTTCCTTCCTTCCGCTAGCGACCTCTTGAATAACATTCAGTCTTATCTGCAAACTTCTGCAATGCGTATGGATAAACGCCATTAGGACATCAAGTCCTATATAGGCCAATGTGTTTTAGCAGAGTAGGTCTCCTCTAGAAATTTCAAAGCTTTCCAAGACTTCAATTCTATTTCAATGGTGTTGGGGTTATAGTGTCTTCCGATGGGTAAAACACCTTTGTATTTGTCATTTAGATCCTCAAATGTCTTTTCATCATCGTCCAGGAGCCATTCCTTGGCCTGACTAGTTGCTTTTTAAAGATCATTTTACTCCTGCTAAATCTGTAGAAATACTTTTCGAATATATATAAAGTTTTTCTCCTCGTTTCTTATCCTTTCCAACATCTACTCTGTCCATTCCCATACTACAGCTTTTGCTCTTTGACATCTTTAACTGTTGCACATCTCTCCCTTAACTAACCTTTCCAGTGCATTTCCAGCTGAAGGCACTGCTCATGTTTCTACTCGTTCACTATACATATCACGGAACCTTCAGTAGCAGTAAGTTATATCATGGCCACAAAACCCCATTACCCGATATGTGTTACGTAGAACTTCTTTGAAATTCTTTAGCTGTCTAGTTTCAAGTATTATATCCCCGTTCAATCTGATATCCTGTGTGTGTGTGTGTGTGTGTGTGTGTGTGTGTACTGGCTGGTGGGCAACTTCTATGCTCACGGGGCTCCGTCTCTTAAACTTTTTCTACTACTGTAAAAGTTTTGAAGCTTCTGGATGCTCTTCACATCCACAGTTCCATCATTGGTTCACTCTGTTTATCCACTGTTAGTGGCCTGAAGCGTGTGAAGCGTCTGGGGTAAACCATGGAAAGTTTTGTGGGGCCTGGATGTGGGAAAGGAGCTGTGGTTTCGGTGCATTACACATGACAGCTAGAGACTGAGTATGAACGAATATGGCCTTTATTCGTCTCTTCCTTGCACTACCTCGTTAAAGCGGGAAACGGCGATGAAACATGGGAGAAAATCTGCTTCTCTGTTTTAAAAGTTTCTTGTTTAATTGCATGTTTTGGCCGCTGGTTAGTCATTTTTTGCGTCCTTCAAAAAAATATTTTGTTTTATGTTATCGACCAACCCCTAAGGGAGAATGAACAGCTGGATTGACTGTGAACCAGTTGCCGTAACCAGGATTCGAACCTATGCACTCAACCCTGAGTGACCCGTGAATACGTCATGGTCAGGAACGTTAACCACTACACCACACAGGATTATCAAACTGATTTATAAACTCAAATTGTCTTCCATAAAAGACAATTCTCAAGCCTCTAACCTACTCTTATAATACAGGTCTTTCAATTCTGGAATTATCTTTGCTGCTCACTTCTGGACCTTTATTAGTTTTAGTGCTTCTTTAAGAACGGAGAATGAGAAACGCATTGTTAAGTCTTATCTTTATAATGGATGTGATCAGCCTGTTATGTGATTCCTCATCCATGTGTCTGAAAGCAGTTCTGATGTCTTCCAAAACACAGTTTGTCTCCTTTACTGATCCTCTAAAGAGGAACTCTAGCTATAGCCTCAGGACGACAGTGACTCCTATATTCCTTTAGCTTATTTCCTGTGAATTAGAATTCGTATCGAGATCTTCATTTGTTGTATACCATCCTCATTTCTTTACGTTTACTTGGGCTAAATTTCTTTAGCGGTGCAAATTTTCCTTTATACACACTAACCTCTCTCTCTCTCTCTCTCTCTCTCTCTCTCTCTCTCTCTCTCTCTCTCTCTCTCTCTCTCTCTCTCTCTCTCTCTCTCTCTCTCTCTCTCTCTCTCTCTCTCTCTCTCTCTCTCTCTCTCCACGAGAATCCAAGCGGTTCCAGTCTATCTCTTTATAAATGATATACCATTCTCTCTGAGACGTACACATTTAATCATTTCATGTTCCATCCAAACTGATCCTTCTTCAATCTTTTCATCGTAAAAGTCGTCTGGTTCATGAAAATCCTTTTCTTGGAGGATCATTGATTATCATAGCTACTTTACCAGTTACGTATTTTCAAATGGAATATTTACCAATGATCCTGAAGCTTAAGGCTTTTGATTATCAAGGGTGTTAGTCTCAGCTCTTCTCCTCCTCCTTATAATTTTCCCCTCCTCGCTGTTGTGTTTTCCTCTGGACAGAATAAGCAGGATTTTGAACCTTTAGTGAGCTTCGTCTCCGTCTTTTCCATCCTTGAACTCCAGCTCTCAAATATTCGTCATTAGTCCACCTATAATTGTTGTATATATTTCTCTCCATTTCCCTCACCTAACATTCCTGACCTGTGTGAGGCACTGCCTTCCCCTAGCTACTTTTGGTACCTCTGGTTTATCTATTTGTCATCTGTCTGTAGTATCTACGTATTCTTTCCTCCCTCGATCTGCTCCTCCATCGACCTGAGCTTCATAGTCCGTTCTTGTACCTCCTTCCTCCATAGTTCTGTTGTGAGTTATCATTACTAGTCGTTCGTCATGACTGTATCTACCAATTTGGCTCCATTTCCTCGTCTCAGAAACTGCCTCTGGTATGTCTGTATCCTTTACTTCCTCACCTCTCTTCTGTGGCTGAAACACGGTCTTCAGTCAGTCAGTCCAAAAACCATGAAGGACTGACGACAATTAACCTCCTGTTTTACTAACGTTTTAGTCTTGGTGTAGCCTCATTGTTTGTCTATTCCCTGGTCTCTAGTTTTATTCGTATTCTCCAGTTTTGCCAACGTGAACTGATTCTTCATCTTCTGTACTCCATCAAATCTTCAATGTACCTGACCGTATGCTTCCATGATTGTTATGTCCGTATCTCTGCATGTTATCTGTCTTGCGGCTTCGCTCATCAATTTTCCACGTACTGCCACAACATCCCCAAGTCTCAGGTCCGCTGTAGCAGCCACTATCCTCTGATCTTGTTGAAGGGAGCCAAAAATATGTCCCCTCTTCCCCTTCCTGTCCTCTAGTCTGAGTAATCTCTGTACTTTGGCCTTATATTCATGGTGATCTTCCCAAGACATTAAGGAAAACCCTTTTTACCCTTTTTCCTCGTGTGTGTGTGTGTGTGTGTGTGTGTGTGTGTCTGTGTGTGATTTAAGTAATCCAGCTGGAGACATGAGCAATTTGAGTAATACAAATGATATCATCAGACAGGTACGCCATTCAGTTCGTGTCGGATGATCAAGATATCCGGCTGTGTCTTGATCCTATCCAGGTGTGTGATCTACCTAGACCCAGCGATGGAGGCTGTGTTGCTGCACACATTATTGAGTTGGGCAAATTTTCAAAGTAATTTTGGAAAGGAGTGATTTTTATAGTCATTTTTAATGTATATAACGAACCTGTCGGAAATTTTGACCTGCAATGATATCTAAGATTGGTAGTACGCAAAAATTCAAAGTGGAGACAAAAGTTACTAATTTTCCTACACCATTCTATGACGTTTTTGCTTCTAGTGTCTTTCAATATATCATTTCTTATATTTCAGGGTTGCTGATCTCACATCGATTTCACAATGATGACCAATGTTAAGGTGATTGTGTTATGTCAGTCATGATCTCCATCAGTCTAAGCAAAACCTGAACTATTTACGTCAGGGCAACGTGTAGTAGACCCATGACTGTGCCTGACGTCTATGGCAACTGTTGGTCAAGATGATACGACCAAAACTACGAGATATAGACTGTATGATGTACAAGAGGCTCACGTCACCAGTTCAGGTCGTGGCACAGAGAGAATAACTTTGACGACACAGAGATGTAGCAGTCAGCCTGGGGCTCACTTCACGGCGCTGCAACGTATTACCGAGATGTTTAGCAGCCCTGGTAAATTCAGACGCTGAGGAAAATCAAAAACTTTCATTGATTCCTAGATAACAGACGGTATTGAAGACTGTCTCACACTGCTTGAACATTTGTATTGAACAGAGAAAGGTTATCATATGTCATGAACACTACAATCTTGGAGTGAACCTCGCATGCTGAGGTGTTTCGTTATGTTGAACGGAAAATTGGCACACAAAAGATCTTGTCAGTATCTATGGGAAGGAAAGTGATTTTCTTACCAGGTAGCAATGTCCACACTTTGGTACAAGTAGCTATGGCCAAATTGTTGTCTCCAAGCCATGCTGCTCATTCCATTCACCTTGACAACGATTACATAAACTGGATGGAAGCTCTAGGGACTCACCTTGACGAATCTAAAAGGTTTACTGTTGATCGTTTCAAAGGAAATTGCGGAAATCACCAAAGAATACTTGGCCCATTGACAATCCGTGATGAACTTCCCTGAGGCAGTAGTGAAACCAAACGCCAATTGACTACGTCGCTCGTGCAGTATCCACCTTTTTAGAACGACTGGTTTTTGTGCTATGGAGAAGTATGCAGAAGACTTGGCTGTCGTGTAACCTCGGATACTCTGGTATCACTCCAGTCCCTCAGTACACAAAGGCCCTCACAAACGTGAGTTACCTTCGAGTTCCATTTGTTCTTGACATACGACAGAAGAGAAGAATGAAATGTTCGTATGATCTTAATTCGCTGTCGGGACACTGAGAACGTCAATATGCTGTGAAACCAGAGAACAATGTTTCTGAAAATATATACAGACTCGTAAAAATCTGTTCTCTGACTGTCTGAGAAATGCTAGTAATGTTATGAGAGTTTCCTTGGTTAATTACCTCACTATGTCACTTTGTCACTTTTCCACACTCGATACATTTTCATGATGTCTGTTGTATGGTTGTAACCGAGTTAAGTACGCATGATGTCTGTTGTATGGTTGTGACCGAGTTAGGTACGCGTGATGTCAGGTGACTTGGTGAGTCAGTGACTCACGATGACATTTGACTGACGTTATCAGTCACAACACTGAATCACGGCTTGGGATTGGCCGATCACTCGACAGTTAGTCATCATCAGTGTTGTAAGGTAAGGAGAGTTAGTCACTAGCAGTGTTGTAAGGTAAGGACAGTCAGTTACCAGCAGTGTTGTAAGGTAAGGACAGTCAGTTACCAGCAGTGTTGTAAGGTAAGGACAGTCAGTCACCATCAGTGTTGTAAGGTTAGGACAGCCAGTCACCATCAGTGTTGTAAGGTAAGGACAGTAAGTCACCATCAGTGTTGTAAGGTCAAGATAGTCAGTCACCATCAGTGTTGTAAGGTCAAGATAGTCAGTCACCATCAGTGTTGTAAGGTCAAGATAGTCAGTCACCATCAGTGTTGTAAGGTCAAGATAGTCAGTCACCATCAGTGTTGTAAGGTTAGGATAGTCAGTCACCATCAGTGTTGTAAGGTAAGGACAGTCAGTCACCATCAGTGTTGTAAGGTCAAGATAGTCAGTCACCATCAGTGTTGTAAGGTAAGGACAGTCAGTCACCATCAGTGTTGTAAGGTTAGGATAGTCAGTCACCACCAGTGTTGTAAGGTTTGGATAGTCAGTCACCATCAGTGTTGTAAGGTAAGGACAGTCAGTTACCATCAGTGTTGTAAGGTAAGGATAGTCAGTCACCAGCAGTGTTGTAAGGTTAGGATAGTCAGTCACCATCAGTGTTGTAAGGTAAGGATAGTCAGTCACCATCAGTGTTGTAAGGTTAGGATAGTCAGTCACCATCAGTGTTGTAAGGTTAGGATAGTCAGTCACCATCAGTGTTGTAAGGTTAGGATAGTCAGTCACCATCAGTGTTGTAAGGTTAGGATAGTCAGTCACCATCAGTGTTGTAAGGTTAGGATAGTCAGTCACCATCAGTGTTGTAAGGTAAGGACAGTCAGTCACCATCAGTGTTGTAAGGTTAGGATAGTCAGTCACCATCAGTGTTGTAAGGTAAGGACAGTCAGTTACCATCAGTGTTGTAAGGTTAGGATAGTCAGTCACCAGCAGTGTTGTAAGGTTAGGATAGTCAGTCACCATCAGTGTTGTAAGGTAAGGATAGTCAGTCACCATCAGTGTTGTAAGGTTAGGATAGTCAGTCACCATCAGTGTTGTAAGGTTAGGATAGTCAGTCACCATCAGTGTTGTAAGGTTAGGATAGTCAGTCACCATCAGTGTTGTAAGGTTAGGATAGTCAGTCACCATCAGTGTTGTAAGGTTAGGATAGTCAGTCACCATCAGTGTTGTAAGGTTAGGATAGTCAGTCACCATCAGTGTTGTAAGGTAAGGACAGTCAGTCACCATCAGTGTTGTAAGGTTAGGATAGTCAGTCACCATCAGTGTTGTAAGGTCAAGATAGTCAGTCACCATCAGTGTTGTAAGGTAAGGATAGTCAGTCACCAGCAGTGTTGTAAGGTTAGGATAGTCAGTCACCATCAGTGTTGTAAGGTTAGGATAGTCAGTCACCATCAGTGTTGTAAGGTTAGGATAGTCAGTCACCATCAGTGTTGTAAGGTAAGGACAGTCAGTCACCATCAGTGTTGTAAGGTTAGGATAGTCAGTCACCATCAGTGTTGTAAGGTAAGGATAGTCAGTCGCCCTCAGTTGCTATCAACAAAGATCGAAACACGAAAAAATTACACCATGACAGTTGTTCCCAAACTTTCTGAATCATGCACTGTTGACTTGCTGTAATTTCCATTTTCTGCCACATCACATCTGAAATCTCATTTTGACATCGTATGCCTCATTCACCCCATTTTCTGGCTGATCAGTTGGTCCAGTACATGCACTGTGACGGAATCACTGAATGTTCTCCTACAGTCTAAAACTGATTTTTTTTCCTGGTTATAGGCTCCAGTTTCTGACAAAGGCCCACGTCTAGGCCAGGCCTTTAATGAAGCAGAAAGAAAATGGGAAGGGGAGAGGAGACGAGACAAAGTATTTATGAATTTTGGAGGAAGTGAGGAACCTGTCATAATGCTAGGTCATAATGACTGGGAAAGACTTGAAAGAAGAGAGAGTTTCAAATCTTTGATGTGTAGGGAAAGAAACAGTTATCAAAACGGCCCACCCTTGAGTTGCCAACGGCCTTACAGTAACCGTGTGACGCTGCACTTTGCTACCGAGTATTGCGTGATATAGTGAGTGATGGTGAGGCATAAACAGCTGGTTTTGATGAAGACAGAAAGCAAGACCAGCACTTCTAACATGGAGAGTGGAAAACGGTTCCAGGTACCACTTTAATGCTCCTGAATCAGGACGGTAGCACCACCCTGGGTGGCTGCTTGTTAACATCCTACTACTGTTACAATGCTCTGTCCTCAGACCATACTTATGCATAAGAAACATATTTGTCTCAAAGAATCATTAATACGATGTATAAGTCTACTAATAACAAAATTGATAAAGATAGATACCTGAGGATGAGAGAGAGAGAGAGAGAGAGAGAGAGAGAGAGAGAGAGAGAGAGAGAGAGAGAGAGAGAGAGAGAGAGAGAGAGAGAGAGAGAGAGAGAGAGAGAGAGAGAGAGAGAGAGAGAGAGATGTACGGTAAACAGGCATTAGGACACGGGACAGACAAATGAAATCTGATTCTAAGACCAGTTCAGCAGATGTGGTAGATCTTATACCACTTCTAGAATTATATGTGCCTTGGGGTGGACTAGATCATTAGAGGGACGAAGGAAGAAGAGAGATGAGACAATGAATCTAACACATAAGTTAGACAGATAGACCGTATGAAGAGGGAATCGAGGCGTGAAAAATTGATAAAAAGATGTAGACTCCGTGTCAGTCTGACATCTATAACACTGCAGAAATTCTTAACTATCAACTTATTTTTCTAAGCACACATATTGTCCAACTAGAAATGTTGAACTAAAACTAACGAGGAAACGATTCAACTGTCATAAGGAAAACGAGGTGTAAATAAAGAAACTGACATCCAGATGTAAAAGGGGCAAAATTGACGATTTCCTTCACATTTACATTACACTGTTCGATTAACTTACTGTCACTTGATTTACAAAAGAATAACCTCAAAAACACATCTATAGATTTTCTGTCACTTGTTCTGTCACTGTCTTGGGACGTGACACAAGGCCTCCGTCAGCTGGCCCTGTGTCTACCAGTTGGACAATATGTAGACAAACATCACATCTTATGAACTACCGAACCTGAGATGAATTACACAAGTTCTTCCCTCTGCTTGTGGACAGTAAACCCAACAATAGCCATAAGCAATAGTTTCTTGCTGTGAACCTGCTCTTTACTGTCAACTGGCCACAACCCTGTGTTAACATATCACGTCGTCCGTGATGTGCAATACGCACGTATCGTAATTGTATCTGAGACTGATAATGCTGTCGCCCATCCACTGTCACATGCTCACACCCGTACAATGTCCCCTTAATGTGTCAGAAAACGTCACCTGCCTTGAGTTCTGTGTTCACTACTGTAGTGAACGTGGGACCATAACAAAAGACCACTTCATCCACATCATGTCACATTATTACATCTATCCTGAACCGAGTGATATGACGACAGACCACGTTTGCCATTCCTTGTCACGTTCTCAGAAGCCTTTAGTAACCATAAGGTCTTCCACCCCTACATCATGTATTGACGATCCTGTGAGGACCCAAGACTGTGACGAGATATTGTCGCTCAACCAGGTCAAGAGATGACATCATTATGAAGACCAAGCAATGTGACCGTGTCATCCACCCTGTGTCACACACTGTCACCCCTGTGGCATCACCATCACCAACCAGCGTCACATGCCACACTCTCTAGAGGACTTGGGGCTGTAACAAGTATGACACAATACATCATCCACCCACTTCACCTCCTCACGCCCCTGCAGGACCAACAAATGCGACACAATACAACATTCGCAACACTTTATTTACCTTCTGCATCTGTCATGTCGACGGCTGGGCAACAGTGCAGCCACAACACTGCCAAATCATTTTAGGTCACGGTTTTCACAAGAATGTTTCGTTCATATCGTGATGTTATGAAGACCAGGAGGTACCAGAGGTTACCTGGGGAGTGTGTGTCTAGGAAGAGAGACTACACACCACCCTGTTGTCCCTACCAGCACGTCGCCTTCACCATACATACTGGATGATTGTCACCCTGTAGGATGTGTTACGTTACGATGGTCGTCACCCTGCAGGGTGTGTTACGTTACGATGGTCGTCACCCTGCAGGGTGTGTTACGTTACGATGGTCGTCACCCTGCAGGGTGTGTTACGTTACGATGGTCGTCACCCTGCAGGGTGTGTTACGTTACGATGGTCGTCACCCTGCAGGGTGTGTTACGTTACGATGGTCGTCACCCTGTAGGATGTGTTACGTTACGATGGTCGTCACCTTGCAGGGTGTGTTACGTTACGATGGTCGTCACCTTGCAGGGTGTGTTACGTTACGATGGTCGTCACCCTGCAGGGTGCGTTACGTTACGATGGCTGTCACCTTGCAGGGTGTGTTACGCTACGATGGTCGTCACCCTGCAGGGTGTGTTACGTTACGATGGTCGTCACCCTGCAGGGTGTGTTACGTTACGATGGTCGTCACCCTGCAGGGTGTGTTACGTTACGATGGTCGTCACCCTGCAGGGTGTGTTACGTTACGATGGTCGTCACCCTGTAGGATGTGTTACGTTACGATGGTCGTCACCCTGCAGGGTGTGTTACGTTACGATGCTCGTCACCCTGCAGGGTGTGTTACGTTACGATGGTCGTCACCCTGCAGGGTGTGTTACGTTACGATGGTCGTCACCCTGCAGGGTGTGTTACGTTACGATGGCTGTCACCTTGCAGGGAGAGATGCATTACGATGGTATACTTCATTAATTAAGCGTTTAATGTAATTATTTGCACATTATTAACTATTTCCTGCGTATGAATTCCTCTGTCTGTCTTTCTCTCTGTCTGTGTCAGCTCCCGACCAAGAAGATGTTACCCACCTGGGTAACAGGAGAGCCCGAGATAGCTGTCAGATCCCACTCATTTGGTCAAGGAAGCTGTCTTTTCTTTTTTGACACACACACACACACACACACACACACACACACACACACACACATACACACGTCGAAGGCTTGCTGGCTTACAGTCCACAAGTATATACTCTCTCCAACTCACACAAAACGCTTAACAACCTATAACTCACGCGACTCGTTCTGTCAAGCTTATTTCCCTACGGTGAGCGCTCTCCAAGGCAGTCCCGCCTTTTGGTAAAACTTCCTCAAAAATATTCATAAGTACTCCTCTCTCTCTCTCTCTCTCTCTCTCTCTCTCTCTCTCTCTCTCTCTCTCTCTCTCTCTCTCTCTCTCTCTCTCTGCCTGTCTTCATCATCCTTAAAGTATAAGAGCTGGGCCAACACCAACCCTCCAACCACACACCATATGACCACTGGGAGGTGGTGGTTAGCTGGGCCTGCAACAACCTTCCAACCACCCACCACATGACCACTGGGAGGTGGTGGTTAGCTGGGCCAGCACCAACCTTCCAACCACCCACCACATGACCACTGGGAGGTTGTGGTTAGCTGGGCCAGCACCAACCCTCCAACCACCCACCACATGACCACTGGGAGGTTGTGGTTAGCTGGGCCTGCACCAACCTTCCAACCACCCA
Organism: Panulirus ornatus; assembly: GCF_036320965.1. Lineage (NCBI taxonomy): Eukaryota > Metazoa > Arthropoda > Malacostraca > Decapoda > Palinuridae > Panulirus > Panulirus ornatus. The sequence goes on from NC_092295.1 coordinate 11,871,217, forward strand.
CCACATGACCACTGGGAGGTTGTGGTTAGCTGGGCCTGCAACAACCTTCCAACCACCCACCACATGACCACTGGGAGGTTGTGGTTAGCTGGGCCAGCACCAACCCTCCAACCACCCACCACATGACCACAGGGAGGTTGTGGTTAGCTGGGCCAGCACCAACCTTCCAACCACCCACCACATGACCACTGGGAGGTGGTGGTTAGCTGGGCCAGCACCAACCTTCCAACCACCCACCACATGACCACTGGGAGGTTGTGGTTAGCTGGGCCTGCAACAACCTTCCAACCACCCACCACATGAAATATTCAGTAGGAGTGCATCTGGATGGCCTACTTCTCCATCTGTCCTCATCTCGTAGCTTCATCTTTCCTGAGTTTCCCTTCGAGAGTCTACAGTTCATCTCTGAACGCTGATGGAGAAACCCACGAAGGTTTTGCTTCTGAATTGTTCATTACATTTGAACCAGAGATTTTCTTTTCCCTGATGAAGGATGACCAAGACAATTTGGTATGTGCTCTACGGTGAATATTTGGCCTGTGAGCGTAGTGCATAGGCGCTTGAACTCCTGCTATGTCCTTTCCTAACAGTCTACAGTATCCTTTCGAGATATAGTGATGCATAAAGAACAGAAATGCGTAAGTACATTGGAGTGAGGTAAAGTATGACTCTCAATATGTTATAGTTTTCTAATTAGAATAAAGTTTATTCCATCAAGAAGTTACACGTAATAAAATGATGCTTGAGTGAAAACCAGAAATATCCTATATCATCTATAAAGGGCCATTGTGTGATTCACTAGAATGCATCTTACACTGCAAAAAATATGGCATCAGAGAACCGAGTATAGCCATTGGATCACAGGCAGTCACAAACTTAAACATGAGGTTTAACCTGACAGTGTAGGAACGTCGACACTGTTCACATTACACCATAGATACGTGCTCTCGGGCTCAGCTGGAAACATGACCAAAAACCGAGTCCATCACCACAACACGACGTAGAAATTTATAGGACAATGTTTGAGCACACTTGGCAGGTAGCTACACATCAGCTCAATTATGCCTTGCTTACTTAACATGAATTAATCACTTTTTTTCACAGTCTTGTATAAGTGCTTTGTACAATGATCTAGACACAAATGACTGAGGGAATCTGACATGAATAGCTTTACCTTGTTATAATCGTCTTCACTCACCTCGCTGGAGGGGAATGCTATTTCGTGTGTGTGGCGAGGTGGCGACGAGAATGGATGAAGGCAGCAAGTATGACTATGTGCATGTGTATATATGTATATGTCTGTGTATATATATGTATGTATACGGTGAAATGTATATGTATGTATATGTGCGTGTGTGGGCGTTTATGTAGGTGTGTGTATGTGGGTTGGGCCATTCTTCGTCTGTTTCTTTGCGCTACCTCACTGACGCGGGAGACGGCGGTTAAGTATAATAAATATGTATCACAGATTTAATGAGGAACTCTTTTTATTTCTTTTTCACATTTCTCAAATAATCTCGAATCTGTGATCTAACATCAGCTATTTGTATTCTTAACATATATCTCACTTGATACCTTAACAAAGATATTCATTTTTCTTTACTTGTGTTCGTTTCTTGTCGTCAATATCATAACATGGACGAGGGCCTACCTTAACATGGCTGTCTTCAAAACATGAAGGTAATATACGTCAAGACCCAGCGAAAGCACGAAGAGCTTCGTCACTCACACTTACCACACACAAAAACCCGTCTCTTACCTCAGACTGAAAGATCATTTTGTAAGTTGGTTGAAGGTTATGGTAGAGAAGCATGTGATAATTGTAGAGCAGATGCTCCAGTTATAATAATTTTGAAAGAATTATTGTCTTTCCCTTCACTGTTGTCTCTGGTGCCCATCATGTGAAGGAGGAAGGTTATGTTCAACTCTTTACTGCTCAGTTGATAATGCAAGTTTAATAAGATCATTAAATAAGTTAGCTAATGACAGCCTTTTAGTTCATTAATGTGCTTTAATACTAGACTTTTGATCATACAACAGATCTATGAATCAAGCACATGCTGAGATGAATCATTTGGAATATTGTTGTTAATAATTCAAAGTTAATTTCCAAACTGATTTTGTTAAGGTTTAGTAAAATCGCTCATTCACTTGACTCTTATTTTCACCTTTATCCCGCCCTGTCACAAGGTCTTATGTGAGGCAAACATACAACTGTGTATTGATTTTGGTGTTTGACAACATGTGTAGACTGGAGCGAGAATACTGGGAGGCAATTGTGCCCCACCAATATCAAAAATATGGTTCTCGTCTCACAAGTCTTTTCATTTTTGAGTTGTTGGTTACGTTGTCGGAAATCTTTGTACAAGATTGGACTATTTCGTGAGTATTTGAATCTAATCATTGTTGAAAAATGCGTATAATTTTGACACCCAAATAATGGTAGGGCAATGATAAGACTACAGCACTAGTGCTTCATACCTACATAAGAAGAACAGTCAAGTTTCGCCCTTGTAGATTTGTCTTTGCGCGTTACATCATTCTTTCATTATATTGTGTTAGCTGGGACGGCACGGGCAACTGAGGCCTTAATCAAGGCCATCCCACTAACAATATATGGGGATAGGGGAGCAAGAATACTTCCCACGTATTCCCTGCGTGTCGTAGAAGGCGACTAAAAGGGGAGGGAGCGGGGGGCTGGAAATCCTCCCCTCTCATTTTTTTTTTAATTTTCCAAAAGAAGGAACAGAGAATTGGGCCAGGTGAGTGTATTCCCTCAAAGGCCCAGTCATCTGTTCTTAACGCTACCTCGCTAATGCGGGAAATGGCGAATAGTTTGAAAGAAAGAAAATATATATATATATATATATATATATATATATATATATATATATATATATATATATATGTTGTTCGCTGATGATACAGCGCTGGTGGCGGATTCATGTGAGAAACTGCAGAAGCTGGTGACGGAGTTTGGTAAAGTGTGTGGAAGAAGAAAGTTAAGAGTAAATGTCAATAAGAGCAAGGTTATTAGGTACAGTAGGGTTGAGGGTCAAGTCAATTGGGAGGTGAGTTTGAATGGTGAGAGGCTGGAGGAAGTGAAGTGTTTTAGATATCTGGGAGTGGATCTGTCAGCGGATGGAACCATGGAAGCGGAAGTGGATCATAGGGTGGGGGAGGGGGCGAAAATTTTGGGAGCCTTGAAAAATGTGTGGAAGTCGAGAACATTATCCCGGAAAGCAAAAATGGGTATGTTTGAAGGAATAGTAGTTCCAACAATGTTGTATGGTTGCGAGGCGTGGGCTATGGATAGAGTTGTGCGTAGGAGGATGGATGTGCTGGAAATGAGATGTTTGAGGACAATGTGTGGTGTGAGGTGGTTTGATCGAGTAAGTAACGTAAGGGTAAGAGAGATGTGTGGAAATAAAAAGAGCGTGGTTGAGAGAGCAGAAGAGGGTGTTTTGAAGTGGTTTGGGCACATGGAGAGAATGAGTGAGGAAAGATTGACCAAGAGGATATATGTGTCGGAGGTGGAGGGAACGAGGAGAAGAGGGAGACCAAATTGGAGGTGGAAAGATGGAGTGAAAAGGATTTTGTGTGATCGGGGCCTGAACATGCAGGAGGGTGAAAGGAGGGCAAGGAATAGAGTGAATTGGAGCGATGTGGTATACAGGGGTTGACGTGCTGTCAGTGGATTGAATCAAGGCATGTGAAGCGTCTGGGGTAAACCATGGAAAGCTGTGTAGGTATGAATATTTGCGTGTGTGGACGTGTGTATGTACATGTGTATGGGGGGGGGGGGTTGGGCCATTTCTTTCGTCTGTTTCCTTGCGCTACCTCGCAAACGCGGGAGACAGCGACAAAGTATAAAAAAAAAAAAAAAAAAAAAAAATATATATCGAGGATGTAAGGCATGTGTACGTGTAGGAAGAGAGGAAAGTGATTGGTTCTCAGTGAATGTAGGTTTGCGGCAGGGATGTGTGATGTCTCCATGGTTGTTTAATTTGTTTATGGATGGGGTTGTAAGGGAGGTAAATGCAGGAGTCCTGGAAAGAGGGGCAAGTATGAAGTCTGTTGGGGATGAGAGAGCTTGGGAAGTGAGTCAGTTGTTGTTCGCTGATGATACAGCACTGGTGGCTGATTCATGTGAGAAACTGCAGAAGCTGGTGACTGAGTTTGGTAAAGTGTGTGGAAGAAGAAAGTTGAGAGTAAATGTGAATAAGAGCAAGGTTATTAGGTACAGTAGGGGTGAGGGTCAAGTCAATTGGGAGGTGAGTTTGAATGAAGAAAAACTGGAGGAAGTGAAGTGTTTTAGATATCTGGAAGTGGATCTGTCAGCGGATGGAACCATGGAAGCGGAAGTGGATCATAGGGTGGGGGAGGGGGCGAAAATTTTGGGAGCCTTGAAAAATGTGTGGAAGTCGAGAACATTATCTCGGAAAGCAAAAATGGGTATGTTTGAGGGAATAGTGGTTCCAACAATGTTGTATGGTTGCGAGGCGTGGGCTATGGATAGAGTTGTGCGCAGGAGGATGGATGTGCTGGAAATGAGATGTTTGAGGACAATGTGTGGTATGAGGTGGTTTGATCGAGTAAGTAACGTAAGGGTAAGAGAGATGTGTGGAAATAAAAAGAGCGTGGTTGAGAGAGCAGAAGAGGGTGTTTTGAAATGGTTTGGGCACATGGAGAGAATGAGTGAGGAAAGATTGACCAAGAGGATATATGTGTCGGAGGTGGAGGGAACGAGGAGAAGAGGGAGACCAAATTGGAGGTGGAAAGATGGAGTGAAAAAGATTTTGTGTGATCGGGGCCTGAACATGCAGGGGGGTGAAAGGAGGGCAAGGAATAGAGTGAATTGGAGCGATGTGGTATACAGGGGTTGACGTGCTGTTAGTGGATTGAATCAAGGCATGTGAAGCGTCTGGGGTAAACCATGGAAAGCTGTGTAGGTATGTATATTTGCGTGTGTGGACGTGTGTATGTACATGTGTATGGGGGGGGGGGTTGGGCCATTTCTTTCGTCTGTTTCCTTGCGCTACCTCGCAAACGCGGGAGACAGCGACAAAGTATAAAAATATATATATATATATATATATATATATATATATATGGAAGAACAGCTGGGTTGACTGTGGACCGACTGCCGCAACCAGGATTCGAACCTATGCGGTCGACCCTGGGCGGCCTATGATTGCGTCACGATCAGAAACGCTAACCGCTACACCATCTTTTCTTCCATAATCATTTATTTTCGCCCGGTATACTATATCATTTAGATGCAATATATGTCTGTGAGAAGGCTTATATCTTGGTGCTATAGAATGGTGTAACAGCAAGTCTCTCACCATGTTACTTAACACCAAATGTTACGTGAATACGAAGGTTAAGATCGATTCACGGTCAAACTGTTCCTCATTTTACCATGACTGGACTGGCAGTGGCTCCTTTTCTCCCCTGCCCACAGCAAGCAACACTTAGTCAGTGGTCTCTTTTCCTCTGTCTCCTCTACCACTTCCCCCGCGGGTCTCTACTTTCTTTGTCTCGAAAAATTTTATATAACGTCTAAAACAAATCACTGGGTTCGCCCGATACGTCTTTAAACGCTGTGATCAGGTCACAAGACATTTTCCTCTTCTCTACCTCCATCAACAACAAGCTAGCCAAGCTTCTCCATCTCCTTCACCTTCCTCAGCCCATGTTAAGAGACCCTCTCCTCTCCCTTTACCTTCTTCCGTACTAAGATCAACGGGAACCACTCCAGCCCCTTAACCGTTGCTCATATCAAATCCATGGAACCACCATCTCCCTTAACTCCACCAGCATAAACTCATGGAGGTGTTAACGGAACCTCTCACGCTCCTAAACCTCCACCAACATCTAGTCAGTGGGGCCTCTCCACCTCCTATAACTCCATCAACATAGAAACAGTGGGACATTTCCCCCCTCTCATATCTTTACAAGCATTAGGTTGGTGGTGCCTCTCCACTCCTATGACTCTATCATCATTAAAGTCAGTGGGGCCTCTCCGCCTCCAATAAACTTACCACCGGGTCCGTCCAACAGTCTAATGGTAATGGTAATCACACCATTATGGTGAGGTCGGGGACACCAGGCACATTAATCACCACGGTGTTGGAAACATAAATGTACGTGTTTGTGACTGAGTTAATTGCTTATCGATACGAGGCGATTTGGCAGTCAAAGACATTCACCATTTTTTTCACAAACATAAATCAAAGAAAAAATCTGGTCTTTATCATTGATGAACCAAATTACCTCAAATTGTTTTTCAGATAAGTTATTTATCGCGAAGTTGGTGACGCTAAGTTCAGTAGCTGGTAACGTAGACGACGGGAATGGCTGTTGCTATAAGGATCTGGGAGGAGCAGGTGAGCTACCTTTTGACTTTGATGTTTAAATGATTTCCTTAACTTTATGCATTTCAAGTGATGCAAGAGCATTTAACAGTGAGCGCCGATTATGACAGCGCCTGTCTGTTACTCTCATTTCATCGCAACTACGACAGTGTCAACATGAATCTTACGTTCATGTTTCATTAGCTACATGAGCGTCAGGAAAATGTAATGATTGACCACGGAATATTGATGCTTAACCTCTTCACGTCACTCAAAAAATGTCCTGAATTAGCCCTCCCCCACCCTATGATTCACATCTACTTCCATGGTTCCATTTGCTGCCATATCCACTCCCAGATATATAAAACACATCACTTCCTCCAAGTTTCTCCATTCAAACCCACATCCCAACTTGTCCCTCAATCCTGTTGAACTTGATAACCTTTCTTATATTCAAATACACTCTTAACTTACTCCTTTCACACACTTTTCCAAACTCAGTCACTAACTTCTGCAGTTTCTCACTCGGAGCAGCCACCAGTGCTGTATCATCGGCAAATAACAACAGACTCACTTCCCAGGCCCTCATATGCATACTAGCCCCTCTGTCCAAAACTCTATCATTTAACTCCCTCACAACCCCATTCATAAAGAAATTAACAAATATTGTGACATCATAACACCCTTGTCACAGACCGTGTGTTGAAATTGTTTGGATATAAGGAGAGAATGAATGCGGAAAGATTGACAAAGAAGATATGTGTCAAAGGTGGAGGGAACAAAAAGCGGGAGACGGGGTGTGAACGAACGTGGCCTTTGTTGTCTTTTCCTTGCTCTTCCTCGCGCGCACGCGAAAGAAGGAGGGGTACCATTTCATGTGTGGCGGGATGGCAGCGGGAATGGATGAACGCAGCATATATGAATTTGTACATGTTTATATATGTATATGTCTCTGTATGTATATGTATGTATACGTTGAAATGTATGTATATGTGCGTGTGTGGGCGTTTATGTATATGCATGTCTGTGTGGGTGGGTTGGGCAATTCTTTCGTCTGCGTCCTTATGCTACCTCGCTAACGCGGGAAACAGTGACACTGTGTGATAATGGCTATACCGACGTATTGGAAGAACCGGATGTTGGACTAGTACTATAATAGACTAAGAAGTAAACGCAATAGGCTACAAATGAAACTGAATTGTAAGTTGGACCATCTTACCGAAAACAGCGACTGGACTAAGAACATGAACCCATCTTTTGTGGTAAAACTGTCCAATAAACAACTAGATAAGGATTCCTTGTGTGCTTTAGGCTATGGATTAAGTCTTTTTGCAATTTTGAGAAATACAGTAATTTATCTAATGATGAAATTAATATCTGTAAGGGTTTAGTGTATGCCAGTTTGTCAAAACCAGTGGAACCTAATTGCCCTAAAAGATTCATAGGAGCTATTAACACCATAAAAAGACAATGATATACATATTACCAAAGCAGATAAGGCTAACGCTGTTGTGATTCTGGACAAAAGTAATTTCTTTTTATTATGCTCTGTCGCTGTCTCCCGCGTTGGCAAAGTAGCGCAAGGAAATAGACGAAAGAATGGCCCAACCCACCCACATACACATGTATATACATACACGTCCACACACGCACACACACATACCTATATATTTTTACGTATACATACATATACATACACAGACATACATATATACATATGCACATAATTCATACTTACTGCCTTTATTAATTCCCGTAGCCACCCCGCCAACCGTGAAATAGCATCCCCCCCTCCCCCGCGAGGTAGCGCTAGGAATGAACAAAAAGCCACATTCGTTCACACTCAGTCCCTAGATGTCATGTGTAATGCACCAAAACCACAGCTCCCTTTCCACATCCACGCCCCAAACAACTTTCCATTGTTTACCCTAGACGCTTGACATGCCCTGGTTCAATCCACTGACAGCACGTCGACCCCGGTATACCACATCGTTCCAATTTACTCAATTCCCTGCAAGCCTTTCACCCTCCTGCATGCTCAGACCCCGATCGCTCAAAATCTTTTTCACTCCATATTTCTACCTCCAATTTGGACCTCCCACCTCTCCTCGTTCCCTCCACCTCTGACACATATATCCTCTTTGACAATCTTTCCTCACTCATTTTCTCCATGTGACCAAACCATTTCAATACACCCTCTTCTGCTCTCTCAACCACACCCTTTTCATTACCACATATCTCTCTCACTCTTTGATTACTCGATCAAACCACCTCACAACACATGTTGTCCTCAAACATCTCATTTCCAACACATCCACCCTCCTCCACACAACCCTATCTATAGCCCATGCCTAACAACCATATAACATTGTTGGAACCACTATTCCTTTAAACATACTCATTTTTGCTCTCCGAGATAACGTTCTCGCCTTCCACACATTCTTCAACGCTCCCAGAACCTTCGCCCCCTCCCCAGCATGTGACTCACTTCCGCCTCCATGGTTCCATCCGCTACCAAATCCACTCCCAGATATCTAAAACACTTCACTTCCTCCAGTTTTTCTCCTTTCAAACTCACCTCCTAGTTTACTTGTCCCTCAACCCTACTGAACCTAATAGCCTTTCTCTTATTCACATTTACTCTCAGCTTTCTTCTTTCACAAACTTTACCAAACTCAGTGACAAAAGTAATTATTTATCTAAAATGAATGATCTTTTAAATAATGACATATTGTATTTCAAACTCAGTAAGAATCCCCTAGAAGCAGTTAACCATTTCAATAAAAACTGAAGCTGTTGTTGAAAGGTAATGGTTCTCTTATCAAAAGTTTGTCATCTTTGTCTACTTTATTGCCATATATGTATGGTCTTATCAAAACGCATAAACAAAATTTTTCAGCAAGGCCTATAGTGAGTTCAGTAGGCTCCATCACGTATAGATTGTCAAAACAGGTAGTTTCTCTATTAAGCCCTTTAGTGGGTAAGACATCTAGTTCTAATATCATGAACAATGTAGATTTACTTAACAAGCTTAGCAATATCAGTATTAATTTTGATTTCAAACGTGTTAGCTTTGATGTTTCCTCACTTTTCACAAAAGTTCCAGTTTTAGAATATTTATTTGATGTTTTGGATGATATTTATTTACCTGTTTCAAAGTTTATTTTCACTGAACTGATAAAATTGTGTATAAAAGACTGAATATTTCAATTCAATATAGATTGCTATGCTCAAACATTTGGTATGGTAATGGGTAACCGTCTTTCATCTGTACTAAGTAATCTTTACGTAGAATTTTTTGAAACAAAATCACTAAAGAATATCTTACCTTCTAATGAAATTTGGTTTAGGTATGTAGATGATGTTCTTTGTTTTTGGCCAACATATGAAAATTTACAAACATATCTCCTCTTACGTAACAATATAGTGCCTTCCATCAAATTTACTGTAGAAAATGAATAAAAATGGTATGGTACCATTTTTAGATTGCATGATCCAATGGCAAGGAGACAAGTTTAAGTTTAGCATATACAGAAAACCTACTAATGAATGCTCATATATCCATTATACTCATCTCAACATGACAGACTTAAATTATCATCATTTCAATCTATGTTCCTTAGGACTTTACGTATTTGCAATCCAGAGTTTATCAATGATGAGTATGAGATGATATATTCTATTGGATCTAAGTTAAAGTACCCTAGATCTTTCATTGATAAATCCCTTAAGTTAGTAAAGAAATCATTTTAAAAAGTTAAGTCCAATCCTCCCATTGACATCAAGAATCTTTTAGTTCTCCCTTCTTTTTGTAACAATTTTACTTTACTTCCCATGTTGGTTAAATCCTTTAATGTAAATGTTGCCTTTAATAACAATAATACTATAAAGAATATCTTAATCAGGAACTCAACAGAAAATTCTCCTGGGAGAATTTATGAATTGCCATGTAGAAATTGTGATAAGTTTTATATTGGGAAGACTGGCAAGGATCTTTCTGTTAGACTTAAGCAACATAAATATGGTATAAGAACAGGACAGGAATCAAATGCCTTGTTTAATCACGTTGAAAACTATGATCATTGTATTGACTGGAGTAATGCCATCTCAGTTGCTAACTCTAATTCCAGTACCACGGGAAGTATCTTGAATCTTCTATCATCTAGTACACAAAGAATTGTAACCTTGATATTAATGAAGGTCTAGACAAACTGGATAACTTTATTGTTGATAATATTTGTAAACAATTCACCTCCTTGTCCACATAATAAGTGTATGATATGCTTGTTGTCTGTCTTGGACAATCATATGTTTACCAAATGGCGTCCTAGCTACGTCTCTTCGTTGTATATCAACTGTCTGTTATATTTCTCTCTTGTGTCTCCCCTGATGTTGTGATTATTACACGAAAGTACACTTGGGAACTTATCGTGTTTCATTTTTCAAGTGGACTCATAAAAAAAAAAGGGAACTCTCCTGCGTTAGTGAGGTAGTGCGAGGAACCAGACGAAAGAATGGCCAAACCCGCCCACATACACATGTACATACATGCACGCCCACACGCGCACATATACATACCTATATATTTCCTTGTATACATACATATACATACACAAAGAAATACATATATAGACATGTACATAATTCATACTTGCTGCCCTCAGCCACTCCCGTCACCACCCCGCCACACAAGTTATGACACCCGCCTCTCCTTGCACTCTCGCGAGGTAGCGTTGGGAAAAGACAACAAAGGCCACATTCGTTCACACTTAGTCTCTAGCTGTCATGTATAATGCACCGAAACCAAAGCTCCCTTTCCACATCCAGGCCCCAAAAAACTTTCCATGGTTTACCGCAGACGCTTCACATGCCGTGGTTCAATCCATTAACAGCACGTCGACCCCGGTATACCACATCGTTCCGATTCACTCTATTCCTTACACACCTTTCACCCTCCTGCATGTTCAGGCCCCGATCGATCAAAATCTTTTTCACTCCATCTTTACACCTCCACTTTGGTCTCCCACTTCTCGTTCCCTTCACCTCTGACACATATATCCTCTTTGTCAATCTTTCCTTACTCATTCTCTCCATGTGGCCAAATCTTCTAAATACATCCTCTTCTGCTCTCTCAACCACACTCTTTTTATTGCCATACATCTTTCTTATTCTTTCATTACTTACTCGAAGAAACCACCTCACATCACATTTTGTCCCCAAACATTTCATTTCCAACACATCCACTCTCCTCCGCACAACCATATCTATAGCCCACGCCTCACATCCATAAAACATTGTTGGAACCACTATTCCTTCAAACATACCTTTTTTGCTTTCCGAGATAATGTTCTCGACTTCCGCACATTCTTCAATGATCCAAGAACTTTCGCCCCCTCCTACACCCTGTGACTCACTTTCACTTCCATGGGTCCATTTGCTGCCAGATCCACTCACAGATATCTAAAACACTTCTCTTCCTCCAGAGTTTCTCCATTTAACCTTACCTCCTAATTGCCTTGTCCCTCAACCTTACTGTACCTAATATCTTGCTCTTATTCACATTTAGTCTCAGCTTTCTTCCTTCTCACACTTTACCAAACTAAATCACCAGCTTCTGCTGTTTCTCACCCGAATCAGCCACCAGCGATGTATCATCAGCGAACAACAGCTCACTTCTCAAGCCCTCTCATATACAAGAGACTGCATACTTGAACCTCTCTCCAAAACTCTTGCATTCACCTCCCTTACAACCTCATCCATAAATAGATTAAACAACCATGGAGACATCATGCACCCCTCCCGCAAACCGACATTCACTGAGAACAAATCACTTTCCTCTCTTCCTACTCGTACAAATGCCTTACATCCTCAATTAAAACTTTTCGCTGCTACCAGCAACTTGCCTCCCACACCATATACTCTTAATACCTTCTACAGAGCATCTCTATCAACTCTATAATATGCTTTCTCCAGATACATAAATGCTACATACAAATCCATTGTTTTTTCTAAGTATTGTTCACATACATTTTTCAAAGCATATACCTGATCCACACATCCTCTACCACTTCTGAAACCACACTGCCCATCCCCAATCAGATGCTCTGTACATGCCTTCACCTTCTCAATTAATACCCTCCCATATAATTTCCCAGGAATACTCAACAAACTTATACATCTGTAATTTGAACACTCACCTTTATCCCCTTTACCTTTGTACAATGGCACTATGCATGCATTTCGCTAATCCCCAGGTACTTCACCATGAGCCATACATACAATGAATATTTTCACCAACCAATCGACAACCCAGTCACCCTTTCTTTTGATAAATTCCATTGCATTACCATCCAAACCCGCTGCCTTGCCGGCTTTCATCTTCGCAAAGCTTTCACCACCTCTTCTCTGTTTACCAAATCATTCTCCCTGACCCTCTCACTTCGCACACCATCTCGACCAAAACACCCTATATCTGCCACTCTATCATCAAACACATTCAACAAACCTTCAAAATACTCAATCCATCTCCTTCTCACATCACCACTACTTGTTATCACCTTCCCATTAGCCCCCTTCACCTATGTTTCCAATTGTTCTCTTGTCTTACGCTCTATATTTACCCCCTTCCAAAACATCTTTTTATTCTCCCTAAAATTTAATGATACTCTCTCACGCCAACTCTCATTTGCCCTCTTTTTCACCTCTTGCACCTTTCTCTTGACCTCCTGCCTCTTTCTTTTATACATCGCCTAGTAAATTGCACTATTTCCCTGCAAAAATCGACCAAATGCCTCTCTCTTCTCTTTCACTAATGATCTTACTTCATCCCACCACTCACTACCCATTCTAATCTGCCCACCTCTCACCTTTCTCATGCCGCAAGCATCCTTTGCGCAAGCCATCACTGCAACCCTAGATACATCCCATTCCTCCCCCACTACCTCCACGTCCTTTGCTCTCACCTTTTTCCATTCTATATCAATCTCTCCTGGTACTTCCTCACACAAGTCTCCTTCCCAAGCTCACTTACTCTCACCATTCTCTTTACCCGAACATTCTCTCTTCTTTTCTGAAAACCTCTACAAATCTTCACCTTCGCCTCCACAAGATAATGATCAGACATCCCTCCAGTTGCATTTCTCAGCACATTAGCATCCAAAAGTCTCTTTCACGCGCCTATCAATTAACATGTGATCCAATTACGCCCCCTTGGCCATTCCTCTTACTTACATACGTATACTTATGTATATCTCTTTTTCAAAACAGGTATTCACAATCTCCAGGTCCGTTTTCAGCATACAAATCTACAAGCTCTTCACCATTTTCATTTGCAACACTAAACACTCCATGTACACCAATTATTCCTTCAACTGCTACATTACTCACCTTTGCATTCAAATCATCCATCACTATAATCTGATGTGCATCAAAACTACACACTCACTCTGCTGCTCCCAAATCACTTGCCTTTCATGATCTTTCTTGTCATGCCCAGGTGCATAGGCTAAAATTATCACCCATTTTTCTCCATCTACTTTCACTTTTACCCATATCAATCAAGAGTTTACTTTTTTACATTCTATCACATACTCCTACTACTCCTATTTCAAGAGTAGTGCTACTCCTTCCTTTGCTCTTTTCCTCTCACCAACCCCTGACTTTACACCCGAAACATTCCCAAACCACTCTTCCCCTTTACCCTTGAGCTTCGTTTCACTCAATGACAAAACATCCAGGTTCTTTTCCTCAGACATACAACTATCCCTCCTTTTTTCTCATCTTGGTTACATTCACATTCCTCGCGTGGCTCTTTCTTCTGTTTCCCCTTTTAGAAAGTTAAAATACAAGGAGGGGAGGGTTTCTGGCCCACCGCTATATATATATATATATATATATATATATATATATATATATATATATATATATATATATATATATATATATATATATATATATATATATATTATTTTATTTTCTTATTATACTTTGTCGCTGTCTCGCGCGTTTGCGAGGTAGCGCAAGGAAACAGACGAAAGAAATGGCCCAACCCCCCCCCCATACACATGTATATACATACGTCCACACACGCAAATATACATACCTACACAGCTTTCCATGGTTTACCCCAGACGCTTCACATGCTTTGATTCAATCCACTGACAGCGCGTCAACCCCGGTATACCACATCGCTCCAATTCACTCTATTCCTTGCCCTCCTTTCACCCTCCTGCATGTTCAGGCCCCGATCACACAAAATCTTTTTCACTCCATCTTTCCACCTCCAATTTGGTCTCCCTCTTCTCCTCGTTCCCTCCACCTCCGACACATATATCCTCTTGGTCAATCTTTCCTCACTCATTCTCTCCGTGTGCCCAAACCACTTCAAAACACCCTCTTCTGCTCTCTCAACCACGCTCTTTTTATTTCCACACATCTCTCTTACCCTTACGTTACTCACTCGATCGAACCACCTCACACCACACATTGTCCTCAAACATCTCATTTCCAGCACATCCATCCTCCTGCGCACAACTCTATCCATAGCCCACGCCTCGCAACCATACAACATTGTTGGAACCACTATTCATTCAAACATACCCATTTTTGCTTTCCAAGATACTGTTCCCGACTTCCACACATTCTTCAAGGCCCCCAGAATTTTCGCCCCCTCCCCCACCCTATGATCCACTTCCGCTTCCATGGTTCCATCCGCTGCCAGATCCACTCCCAGATATCTAAAATACTTCACTTCCTCCAGTTTTTCTCCATTCAAACTCACCTCCCAATTGACTTGACCCTCAACCCTACTGTACCTAATAACCTTGCTCTTATTCACATTTACTCTTAACTTTCTTCTTCCACCCACTTTACCAAACTCAGTCACCAGCTTCTGCAGTTTCTCACATGAATCAGCCACCAGCGCTGTATCATCAGCGAACAACAACTGACTCACTTCCCAAGCTCTCTCATCCCCAACAGACTTCATACTTGCCCCTCTTTCCAAAACTCTTGCATTTACCTCCCTAACAACCCCATCCATAAACAAATTAAACAACCATGGAGACATCACACACCCCTGCCGCAAACCTACATTCACTGAGAACCAATCACTTTCCTCTCTTCCTACACGTACACATGCCTTACATCCTCGATAAAAACTTTTCACTGCTTCTAACAAATTTCCTCCCACACCATATATTCTTAATACCTTCCACAGAGCATCTCTATCAACTCTATCATATGCCTTTTCCAGATCCATAAATGCTACATACAAATCCATTTGCTTTTCTAAGTATTTCTCACATACATTCTTCAAAGCAAACACCTGATCCACACATCCTCTACCACTTCTGAAACCACACTGCTCTTCCCCAATCTGATGCTCTGTACATGCCTTCACCCTCTCAATCAATACCCTCCCATATAATTTACCAGGAATACTTAACAACCTTATACCTCTGTAATTTGAGCACTCACTCTTATCCCCTTTGCCTTTGTACAATGGCACTATGCACGCATTCCGCCAATCCTCAGGCACCTCACCATGAGTCATACATACATTAAATAACCTTACCAACCAGTCAACAATACAGTCACCCCCTTTTTTAATAAATTCCACTGCAATACCATCCAAACCTGCTGCCTTGCCGGCTTTCATCTTCTGCAAAGCTTTCACTACCTCTTCTCTGTTTACCAAATCATTTTCCCTAACCCTCTCACTTTGCACACCACCTCGACCAAAACACCCTATATCTGCCACTCTATCATCAAACACATTCAACAAACCTTCAAAATACTCACTCCATCTCCTTCTCACATCACCACTACTTGTTATCACCTCCCCATTTGCTCCCTTCATATATATATATATATATATATATATATATATATATATATATATATATATATATATATATATATATATATATAGAGAGAGAGAGAGAGAGAGAGAGAGAGAGAGAGAGAGAGAGAGAGAGGTAGAGAGAGAGAGAGAGAGAGAAACCTTAAGGCACGACTTTCAAAATGTGATACATGTTGAGATAAACGGGAAAAGCTTTCACTAAGGCAATGAGTCTCAAGAAAGTAATTGTCAAAAGAAGAAGAGAAACTGCTGTGTGAGGTGGCGAGAACGTGCTCCTAGTTCATGGTAAAGTAAAAGGAGATGGTTTACACGAGGCTTCATGAGTAAGCCAGCGGTATACATGGGGATGGTGAGGTAGGAGGAGGGAAGACTGGATGAGGGATTACAAGTACCATGTTGATGCTTGGTTAGATTACAGGATAAATGTGATTTTCTGGCAGGAAGGGTGTGTTAGAGATTACTTGATATGATAAGTGTTCATCAGTAAGGCAATTGGCGAAGTGGGATAATGTAATTGAAGTGGAATATTATAACTGGTGAAGTGGAATATTATAATTGATGAAGTGGGATGGTATAACCGGTGAAGTGGGATGATATAACTGGTTAAGTGGGATATTGTAACTGGTGAAGCGGGATGATATAACTGGTGAAGTGGGGTGAAATAATTGAAGTGGGATGATATAACTGGTGAAGTGGGGTGATATAACAAGTGAAGTGGGATAATATAACTGGTGAAGTGAGATAATGTAACTTTTGAAGTGGGATGATGTAACTGGTGAAGTGGGTTAATATAATTGGTGAAGTGGGATAATATAACTGGTGTTGTAGAATGATGTATCCAGTGAAGTGGGATGATATAACTGGTTAAGTGGAATGGTCTAACTGGTGAAGTGCGATAATATAACTGGTGAAGTAGGATAATATAATCGTTGAAGTGGGATGATATAACTCGTGAAGTGGGATTATATAATCGGTAAAGTGGGATGATATAACTGAAGTCGGATAATATTACTGGTGAAATGGGATGATGTAACTATTGAATTAAGATATAATCGGTGATGTGGGACAATATAACTGGTGAGGTGGGATATAACTGAAGTGGGATAATATAACTGGTGAAGTGTGATGACGTAACTGGTTAAGTGGGATGATATAACTGGTGAAGTGGGATAATACAACTGAAGTGGGATAATATAACTGGTGAAGTGTGACGACGTAACTGGTTAAGTGGGATGATATAACTGGTGAAGTGGGATAATACAACTGAAGTGGGATAATATAACTGGTGAAGTGGGATGATGGACTGGTCAAGTTTGATGTAACTGGTGAAGTCGGTTATATATATATCTGGCGTAGGGATGATATTACCGGTGAAGTGGGATAACCAATGAAGTGGGACAATATAACCGGTGAAGTGGGATGATATATCTAGTGAAGTGTGATGATATGTCTAATTAAGTGGGAGGAGGTAACTGGTGAAGTGGGATGAGATAACTGGTGAAGTGGGATGATATGACTGGTGAAGTTGGATGATGTAATTGGTGAAGTTGGATGATGCAATTAGTGAGGTGGGATGATATAATCGGTAAAGTGGGATGATATAACTGGTGAAGCGGGATAACATAACTGGTGAAGTGGGATTATATAACTACAGAAGTGGGATGATGTAGCTGGTGAAGCTGGATAATATAACTGGTGAAGTGTGCTAATATAAATGGTGAAGTGGGATGATACAACCGGTGAAGTGGGATAATACAACTTTCGATGGGGCAGTAAGGATATTTCTGTTAGTTTTGAAAGTAATTAGAAGGATGAAAGCCTTAGTTTGGTAACCAAGAACGTTCCAGTGGGATAATTAACTGATCTGGAGGAAGAATGGCAGGTAGGCAGGAGAACTAGTCTATTGTGATCCTTCACTTGTAGAGAAGTACTTACAACAAGGCAGCAAGAATGCTGTTGTGAATTACATGGTCAAGTACAAAATGGAAAGTTATGTCGAGAATGCACGTACGTCCAGTGAGACACCAGCTGAGGAAGTTAAGAAGCAAGTCACGTTGGGAGTGAGGGAGTGAGTGGTATGGGGAGGTGAAGGAACGCCTCAGCTACGTAGAAAGCGTCGTCAACATCCTTTCTGCTCCTGCCAGATGATAGCATCTTGGATATTCGCTGACGCAGGCTCTACCAGTCGACATACATAAAAGTATCTGTAACTAAAGACAACAGAAGCTCTTGTGACAACGTTGACATCATGATATAGTTTTAGTTCAAGTCAGTACCTGAAAATCTGTGCACCATAATCATGAAATTCTTAAAAGAACGGCCCTGGCTCGCGCTAAGAATCAGACTAAAACTGATATAAAAATCCTGTCGTTTTTGAGCGACGCTCTCAAGTTTATCAACACGTCACGAACATCCGAACTGATCAACAAAGCCGGAAGAACAATATCATAAATGCTGCTTGAAAATATCGATATCGTATAGAGAATATAAAAAAAGAAACAAATACAAACGGAAAAGAATGACAACCAAGAGTTAAAAACACTGACGATAATTTCGTTCGCAGCCGACGTGACTGAGGACTGGCCTAGCTTGTTGCTCGGAGTGTTGGGATCAGGTCCGTGTCCTCCTGGTATGCAGATATCCAACGTACGTGTACATGAGTCGTCTGCCTGGCATTAGAACATGACCACTATGTGATGGGTACGAGTGTGTAACATACCATTCTGTGTGACGATGGCCTTTGTAATCGTTCTCCGTTATTATATCTCACTGCTTCCATGTTATGTAGATTTACAGCAGAGAATCTGGGTGTGAGTTCGTTTAATACTGGTGTAAAGTTGTATACGTGAACATAAAACAGACAATATTAAACAACACGGCAACGACCATGTCGCACACAATGGTGACTGAGTTTGTCAATGTTGTGAAATATATGTCAGAAAGTTGTCAACAACTGTGTACAGATCACCTGATCATCCCTATGAACATCACCTGAATATGTATGTGTATGTAAACGAGACGGTCGGCCGGCGAGAAACTGTAGAGAATATACAGTTTGAATGGAAAAAAAAGTGACAAGAATAATAAGACGACTTTGTCGACGGAGGTTCTTGGCGTATTGGAGCCAATATCAGTGTAGATAACATGCAGGACATTGAAGACTGGAACACTGCTGAGCTTTATGTAACCAAAGTTAATAATGATACAGGTGGGACTCATCTCCACTACATGGCCTTCTTAGCAAGGTTCTTCACTAGTTACGCAGAGAAGTATTGAATCAAATGGTGAATTCCTGTGATGTATGGACAGACTAGATCCATGCAGTAAAAGGCTTGATTTTCACTATTTCTGATTGTGAGTCAACCCTTGCCTCTCCTATTCTATTCTACTGTCAACTTATGCATTTATCATTGGATGCCTTGGTCAATATGATCACTTCTTAATAGTACTGCAAATATGATATTAGAAATGACGCAGGAGACAAGAAATGCTTTGTTACCTAGCATCATAAGGAACCTTTTTCAATGTTACCCTTCTGCATTTTTTGGTTTATTGTGATGAAGGACTGGTAACTGTTACCATCCTCAAACCCATGGTGTTTTCATATTTTGAAAAATTATTAAGAATATTGTAAAATTAAGAAAAAAAATATCGAGAATCAGTGTATTTGCATTCTCTATGCATTGTTCTACATTGTTTTGCTTCCTAAGAAAATTTCAAAAGTGATATCTACTCCTTACGGAGGTTCAGGCTGGTGAAACAGGATCAGCGTGGAGTGTCAGTGTACATATAGAACAATGCTGCGATTCCGCAAGCCATTTTTTACGATAGTAATTGATAGTAAGTGGAGATGGAAGGAAGGAACGGAAAAATATTTTGATTGGTCGACGCCGGGATATTCAGTAGGGTGAGAGGCGTGCACAGGCTAGAGTGAATTGAAACCATCTGGTAAACAGGTGGCAACGTGCTGTCAGTGGACTGAACTAGGGTATGTGAAGAGGTCTGGGAAACCTTGGAAAAGTCTGTGGGGTCTGGTTTTGGAAATGGGGCTAGGGTTTCGTTGCATTGCACATGACAGCCAGAGAATTAATGTGATCAAATACGTCCTATCTTCGTTTGTTTCTGGCGCTATCTCGCTGACATGGGAAACGAAGAAAAAGTATACGTGAGGGCAAATGAGAGTTAGGGTGAGAGAGGCGTGCACGGGCTAGAGTGAATTGGAACTATCTGGTCTTCAGGTGGCAAAGTGCTGTCACTGGACTGAACTAGGGTATGTGAAGAGGTCTGGGAAACCTTGGAAAAGTCTGTGGGGTCTGGTTTTGGAAAGGGGGCTAGGGTTTCGTTGCATTGCACATGACAGCCAGAGAATTGTTGCGATCAATTACGTCCTATCTTCGTTTGTTTCTGGCGCTATCTCGCTGACATGGAAAACGAAGAAAAAGTATACGTGAGGGCAAATGAGAGCTAGGGTGAATAGGGAGAATAGAAAGATGTTTTGGATGGAGGTAGATAAAGTCCGTAAGACAAGAGACTGAATGTGAACATCGGTGAAGGGGGCAAATGGTGTGGTAATAACAAGTAGTAATGAACTAAGAAGGACATGGAACGAGTATTTTGAAGGTTTGTTGAATGTGCTTGATGAGAGAATGGCAGATATAGGGTGTTTTGGTCGGGGTGGTGTGCGAAGTGAGAGGATCAGGGAGAATGGTTTGGTAAAAAGAGAAGAGGCAGTGAAAGCTTTGCGGAAGATGAAAGCCGGCATGGCGGCGGGTTTGGATGTTATTGCATTGGAATCTATAAAAAAAAGCGGGATGACTGTGTTCTTGATTGGTTGGTAAGGACAATCAATGTTTGTATGGTTCAAGATGAAGTGCCTGAGGATTGGACTGAATGCATGCATAGTGCCATTGTACAAAGGCAAAGGGGATAAAGGTGAGTGTTCAAACTACAGGCATAAGTTTGTTGAGTTTTCCTGGGAAATCATACGGGAGGGTATTGATTGAGAGGGGAAAGGCACATATGTACGGAGCATCAGATTCGGGAAGAGCAGTGTGGTTTCAGAAGTGGTAGAGGATGTGTGGATTAGGTGTTTGCTCTGAAGAATTTATGTGAGATATACTTAGAAAAACAGATGGATTTGTATGTAGCATTCATGGATCTGAAGAAGGCATATGACAGGGTTGATGGAGATGCTTTATGGAGGAGTTTAAGAGTATAAGGGGTGGAGATAAGTTGCTAAAAGCAGTAAATAACTTTTACCAAAGATGTACGGTATGTGCACGATTAGGAAGAGAGGAAAGTGATTGGTTCCAAGTCAATGTTGGTTTGCGGCAGGGGTGCGTGATGTCCCCAAGGTTGTTTTAATTACTTATGGACGGGGCAGTTAGGGAGGTAAATGCAAGAGTTTTAGAGAGAGGGGCAAGCATGCAGTCTGTTGTGGATGAGAGGGCTTGAGAAGTGAGTCGGTTGTTATTCGCTGATGATACAGCGCTGGTGGCTGATTCGGGTGAGAAACTGCGAAAGTTGGTGACTGAATTTGGTAAAGTGCGTGAAAGAAGAAAGATGAGAGTAGATGTGGATAAGAGCAAGCTTATTATGTTTAGTTGGGTTGAGGAACAAGTTAATCGGGAAGTAAGTTTGAATGGGGAAAATCTAGGGAAGTGAAATATTTTAGATATATGGGAGTGGATTTAGCAGCGGATGAAACCATGGAAGCGGAAGTGAAGCACAAGGTGGGGGAGGGGGCCAAGGTTCTAGGGATCGTTAAAAAATGTGCGGAAGGCGAGAACGTTATCTCGGAGAGCAAAAATAGGTATGTTTGAAGGAATAGTCGTTCCAACAATGCCATATAGTTGCGAGGCATGGACTATAGATAGGGTTGTGTGGAGGAGGGTGGATGTGTTGGAAATGAAATGTTTAAGGACAATATATGGTGTGAGGTGGTTTGATCGAGTAAGTAATGGAAGGGTAAGAGAGATGTGTGGTGATGAAAAGAGCGTGGCTGAGAGAGCAGAGGAGAGTGTGTTGAAATGGTTTGGACACATAGAGAGAATGAGTGAGGAAAGATTGACAAGGATATAAGTGTCAGAGGTGGAGGGAAAAAAGAGAAGAGGGAGACCAAATTGGAGGTGAAAGGATGGAGTGAAGAAGATTTTGAGCGATTGGGGCCTGAACATACAGGAGGGTGAAAGTCATGCAAGGAATAGATTGCACTGGAACGATGTGGTACCATACCTGGGTGGACGTGCTATCACTGGATTGAACCAGGGCATTTGAAGCGTCTTGGGTAAATCATGAAAAGGTGTGTGGGGCCTGGATATGGAAAGGGAGCTGTGGTAAACAGCGGGGGTTTCTTGCTGTGTGTGTAGCAGGAGAAACAACAGTGGACCCTGCTGTATGCGCAGCACAGCAAACAGCAGGGGAAGTTCTGATCGATATCACACACCTGGCAATGAAGGCAAACGCACAAGAGACTGCAGACACCAACAGACCAACTCGTTCTTTTGAAGCAATTTGCTGTAGTGGAAAAGTTCAGAAACATAGTGTGGTAGAGGTAGAAAAGCAAACAAATGATTTCATAAGAAATACTTCTAGATGATATATGAAGGGAAGAAGGTGTAAATAATGTCATTTTTGGTCTTGGAGCAAAATCCTCGTCTGGTATGTTCCTGTATGCTTGTTTAGTGTTGCTTTGAGCTTCTCCAACTGATACATTACCCTTGTTGACGAGGAAGTACTTTGTCTCATGCGGAGTCAATTAGCTGCCTTCGACTTTGCATCCATTACTTTAAACGTCTTACCTAAGCTTTTCTAAGGTACGTCCATCCTGTTTTCACTGACAGTGTTATCCCATGTTATCCTGTAAAGAATATGTGAAGATCGCTGTTAATGAATAACCTTCATCTTCACAAGAACTACAAGCAGTGTTGAACATTTCTACGAAAGTGACCTGTCGGTGATCACTCGTACTAAACATGTCTCCCTCTGCATCACCACACACACACACACACACACACACACACACACACACACACACACACACACACACACACAAGAAGCTTAAATTTAGTCTGATATATACAAGTGAAGAACATGTTTCCCAACAGATTGTATGCTGCCTCTGTTAAGAAAGGCTCAGTAGAGTCAATGACTGGAGCTATTGGATAGAAATTCATTCCTTTATAGTCGAATTATATTCATGACAGACTGCTACATGTTCGTAAAAGTTTTCACCTAGTTTTGCTGGCTGCGCAGGGGGTCATTGAACTAACCCTACGAGTGATTTCTAAAAGAAACTTACAGTAATTTTCATTGTTTTTCATATTTCCTCCACAATTTCCGCCTTAGCATGGTAGTGCCAACAACAGAAGAAAGGCCACATCCGTTTACATGCATTCTCTAGTTTTCATGTGTGATGTACTGAAACCACAGCTCCCTGTCCACAACTTTAGCCCAACAGAACATCATTGTTTACCTCGGACGATTCACATGCCCTGGTGTAGTCCATTAACAGCATGTTGATACCAGTATAAGACATCATTCCAATTCACTCTGTACCGTGCACGCCTTTAACCCTCCTGCATGTTCAGGCCCCGATCGCTCAAATGTTTTTCTTTTTTTCCTTTCCATCCTCCTTTCTCCAATTTGGTCCTTCCCGTTCTCATTGTTTCCTCCACTTCTTAGTTATACTTTCTTTGTCAACCTTTCCTCGCTCATTCTCTCTACATGTCCAAACCATTTCCGCACAATCTATTCAGTTTTGTCAACCACACTCTTTTTACCACCACTCCTCTCTCTTAACCTTACGTTCCTTACGCAATCAAACCATCTCACAGCATACGTTAACCTCAAACATTTCATTTCCAGCATACACACCCTCATTCGCAGTCTTATTCATAGCTCAAGCCTTGCTTCCATATACTAATGTTGGAAAGACTATTCCTTCGAACATACCCATTCTTGCCACATCAGATAACGCTCTCCCTTTCCGCGCTTTCTTCAGTGCTACCAGAACTTTTGCCCCCTCACCCACTTGATGACTTCAAATCCGCTTCAATGATTGTGTTCGCTGCCATGTCCACTTCCAGGTGTCTAAAACACTTTACCTCCTTCAATTTCTCTCCATTCAAACTCACACCTCAACTAACTTGTTCCCCAACCTTGCTAAATCTAACAACCTGGCTTTTACTCACATTCACTCTCATCTCCTACTCTCACACACTCTTCCAAACTCCGTCACCAATTTCTGGAGTTTCGCACTCGAATCCACCACCAGTGCTGTGTTATCAGCATACAAATGACTCACTTCCCAAGCCCTCACTGACTACATAGTTTCCCCAATCTCCAAGACTTGCCGCACTTTCTAAGACTCTCGCATTTACCTCCTTCACCACCAGATACATAAACACCCTGACCAACCATGGTGACATCACACACCCTTACCGCAGACCAGCCTTTACCTTGAACCATTAATCCTCCGCTCCTACTCATGCAAAAGGTGTAGTGCACGTGTAATGGTAGGATGTATCCAAATTTTCAAATATGAGTCGATCTTAAGAAAGCCATCTATGTATTTCTAAACAGGACCAGGAATAGCTTTAACAAAGAACCTGACACGAACCACCTTGTCTACTGTCATGTAAGGCATCTCAATACCTGAATTGCCAGAGGCTGATGACACTACACTTAACAGGGAAGAGAGCAAACATGACGGAGCTGAAGGTGTCGTCATAAAGAATGATGGTCCAGTGCCTATACCACACACATGTATAGAACTTTCCACTTCTATCCTGGAACTCGTTAACATACATGGTTACGCAGCCCACACTTGGAGACACAGAGAGAGCGAGTACAAATCATGAAGTGCGATCTGATGATCATATGAAGAAGTACTTTCAGAAATGACTCCTTGTGCTCAAAGAACATCCCAGATGGTAAGACTCGTAATTCTTAGAGGCAGCCAGAGAGAACACACAGGAAAACAGTCAATCACAAACGCTAACTGGACTTTCTATGCGTATATCAACCTGCTTCATTACAAGAACCATCTTTCTCTTGCGCGATGCCATCTAATCATGCCAGATGGCTATTGTTTCCTCAGAGAAATGAATGAGTAGCATTCGAGAACAAGTTGGATTGAATATTTGAGAGTCTAATCATGTTAAATGAGACGGATAATTTTCCAGACCGGCCCTTTAACCCATATGTAAATGAGTTTCACTTGAATACAATGTGGTGTTTACTGTCAAATGAAATCGTTTAAGAAAAACTATTTTCCTCCATGCACCCTAGTATTCAAACTGAGTGTGAGCGAATGGGGCCTTTGTTGCCTTTTCCTGGCGCTGCCTCGCGCACATGAGGGGGGAGGGGGATGTTATTCCGTGTGTGGCGGGTTGGCGATGGGGGTGAGTAGGGGCAGACAGTGTGAATTGTGTGCATGTGTGTATATGTGTGTGTGTATATATGTATGTACGTTGTGATGAGTGGGTGTGTATGTTGCGTGTGTGGACGTGTCTGTGTGTGCATGTGTGTGGGGGTGGGTTGGGCCATTTCTTTCGTCTGTTTCCTTGCGCTACCTCGCAGGCGCGGGAGACAGCGACAAAGGAAAATAATAATAAATAAATATATATATATATATATATATATATATATATATATATATATATATATATATATATATATATATATATATATATATATATATGTATCTTTTTTTCTTCTTTCATACTATTTGCCATTTCCCGCGATAGCGAGGTAGCGTTAAGAACAGAGGACTGGGTCTTTGAGGGAATATCCTCACCTGGCCCTCTTCTCTGTTCCTTCTTTTGGGAAAAAAAAAAAGAAAAAAAAAACGAGAGGGGAGGATTTCCAGCCCCCCGCTCCCTTCCCTTTTAGTCGCCTTCTACGACACGCAGGGAATACGTGGGAAGTATTCTTTCTCCCCTATCCCCAGGGAATATTCATATATATATATATATATATATATATATATATATATATATATATATATATATATATATATATATATATATCCCTAGAATAGGGGAGGAAGATTTCTTCCCGCGCATTCCTCACGTGTACTAGAAGGCAACCAAAGGGGACGGGAGCGGGGGGCCAGAAACCCTCCCCTCCTTGTATTTCTTAACTTTCTAAAAGGGGAAACAGAAGAAGGAGTCACGCGAGGAGTGCTCATTCTCCTCAAAGGCTCAGACTTGGGTGTCTAAATGTGTGTGGATGTAACCAAGATGAGAAAAAAGGATAAATAGGTTGTATGTTTGAGGAAAGGAACCTGGATGTTTTGGCTCTGAGTGAAACGAAGCTCAAGGGTAAAGGGGAAGAGTGGTTTGGGAATGTCTTGGGAGTAAAGTCAGGGGTTAGTGAGAGGACAAGAGCAAGGGAAGAAGTAGAACTACTCTTAAAAGAGGCGTGTTGGGAGTATGTGATAGAGTGTAGGAAGTAAACCCTAGATTGATATGGGTAAAAATGAAAGTGGATGGAGAGATATGGGTGATTATTGGTGCATATGCTGGGCATGAGAGGGAAGATCATGAGAGACAAGTGTTTTGGGAGCGGCTGAGTGAGTGTGTTAGTAGTTTTGATGCACGAGACCGGGATATAGTGATGGGTGATTTGAATGCAAAGGTGAGTAATATGGCAATTGAGGAGAAAATTGGTGTACATGGGATGTTCAGTGCTGTGATGGAAATGGCGAAGAGCTTGTAGATTTATGTGCTGAAAAAGGACTGGTGATTGGGAATACCTGGTTTAAAAAGCGAGATATACATAAGTATACGTATGTAAGTAGAAGAGAAAGCCAGAGACCGTTATTGGATTACGTGTTAATTGATAGGGGCATGAAAGAGAGACTTTTGATGTTGATGTGCTGAGAGGTGCAACTGGAGGGATGCCTGATCATTATCTTGTGGAGGCGAAGTGAAGATTTGTAGAGGTTTTCAGAAAAGAAATGAGAATGTTGGGGTGAAGAGGATGGTGAGAGTAAGTGAGCTTGGGAAGGAGACTTGTGTGAGGAAGTACCAGGAGAGACTGAGTACAGAATGGAAAAAGATGAGAACAATGGAAGTAAGGGGAGTGGGGGAGGAATGGGATTTATTTAGGGAATCAGTGATGGCTTGCGCAAAAGATGCTTGTGGCATGAGAAGAGTGGGAGGTGGGTTGATTAGAAAGGGCAGTGAGTGGTAGAATGAAGAAGTAAGATTATTAGTGAAAGAAAAGAGAGAGGCATTTGGACGATTTTTGCAGGGAAATAATGCGAATGACTGGGAGATGTGTAAAAAAATGAGAGAAAGATGCAATAGGTGAAAAAGAGGGCAAATGAGAGTTGGGGGTGAGAGAATATCATTACATTTTAGGGAGAATATAAAGATGTTTTGGAAGGAGTGCGTAAGTGCGTAAGACAAGGGAACACATGGGAACATCAGTGGAGGGGGCTAATGGGGAGGTGATAACAAGTAGTGCTGATGTGAGAAGGAGATGGAGTGAGTATTTTGAAGGTTTGCTGAATGTGTTTGATGATAGAGTGGCAGATATAGGGTGTTTTGGTCGAGGTGGTGTGCAAAGTGATAGGGTTAGGGAGAATTTTTTGGTAAACAGAGAAGAGGTAGTAGAAGCTTTGTGGAAGATAAAAGCCGACAACGCAGCGGGTTTGGATGGCATTGCAGTGGAATTTATTAAAAAAGGAGGTTACTGTATTGTTGATTGGTTCTTAAGGTTACTTAATGTATGTATGACTCATGGTGAGGGGCCTGAGAATTGGCGAAATGCCTGCATAGTGCCATTGTCCAAAGGCAAAGGAGAGAAAAGTGAGTGCTTAAATTACAGTGGTATAAGTTTGTTGAGTATTCCTAGGAAATTATATGGGAGGGTATTGATTGACAGGGTGAAGGCATGTACAGAGAATCAGACTGGGAAAGAGCAGTGTGGTTTCAGAAGTGGTAGAGGATGTGTGGATCAGGTGTTTGTTTTGAAGAATGTATGAGAAATACTTAGAAAAGCAAGAGGATTTGTATGTAGCATTCATGGATCTGGAGAAGGCATATGATAGAATTGATAGAGATACTCTGTGGAAGGTATTAAGAATATATTGTGTTGGAGGCAAGTTGTTAGAAGCAGTGAAACGTTTTTATCGAGGATGTAAGGCATGTGTACGTGAAGGAGGAGAGGAAAGTGATTGGTTCTCAGTGAATGTAGGTTTTCGGTAGGGTTGTGTGATGTCTGCATGGTTGTTTAATTTGTTTATGGATGGGGTTGTTAGGGAGGTGAATTCAAGAGTTTTGGAAATAGGGGCAAGTATACAGTCTGTTGTGGATGAGATAGCTTGAGAAGTGAGTCAGTTGTTGTTCGCTGATGATACAGCGCTGGTGGCTGATTCGTGTCAGAAAATGCAGAAGCTGGTGACTGAGTTTACATCTCAATGTACACATATATATATACACACAGAGACATATACATACATACACATGTACATAATTCATACTGTCTGCCTTTATTTATTCCAATCGCCACCTCGCCACACATGGAATAACATCCCCCTCCCCCCTCATGTGTGCGAGGTAGCGCTAGGAAAAGAAAACAAAGGCCCCATTCGTTCACACTCAATCTCTAGCTGTCATGTAATAATGCACCGAAACCACAGCTCCCTTTCCACATCCAGGCCCCACATTACTTTCCATTGTTTACCCCAGACGCTTCACATGCCCTGATTCAATCAATTTACAGCACGTCGACCCCAATATACCACATCGCTCCAATTCACTCTATTCCTTGCACGCCTTTACCCCTCCTGCATGTTCAGGCCTCGATCACTCAAAATCTTTTTCACTTCATCTTTCCACCTCCAATTTGCTCTCCCACTTCTCCTCGTTCCCTCCACCTCCGACACATATATCCTCTTGGTCAATCTTTCCTCACTCATTCTTTCCATGTGCCCAAACCATTTCAAACACCCTCTTCTGCTTTCTCAACCACACTCTTTTTATTTCCACTCTTCTCTCTTACTCTTACATTACTTAATCGGTCAAACCACCTCATACCACATATTGCCCTCAAACAGCTCATTTCCAGCACATCCACCCTCCTGCGCACAACTCTATCCATACCCCATGCCTCGCAACCATACAACATTGTTGGAACCACTATTCCTTCAAACATACACAGTTTTCCTTTCCGAGATAATGTTCTCGACTTCCAAACATTCTTCAAGGCGTCCAGGATTTTCACCCCCTCCCCCACCCTATGATTCACTTCCGCTTCCATGGTTCCATCCGCTGCCAGATCCACTCCCAGATATCTAAAACACTTTACTTCCTCCATTTTTTCTCCATTCAAACTTACCTCCCAAATGACTTGACCCTCAACCCTATTGTACCTAATAACCTTGTTCTTATTCACATTTACTCTTAACTTTCTTCTTTCACACAATTTACCAAACTCAGTCACCAGCTTCTGCAGTTTTTCACATGAATCAGCCACCAGCGCTGTATCATCAGCGAACAACAACTGACTCAATTCCCAAGCTCTCTCATCCACAACAGACTTCATACTTGCCCCTCTTTCCAAGACTCTTGCATTCACCTCCCTAACAACCCCAACCATAAACAAATTAAACAACCATGGAGACATCACACACCCCTGTCGCAAACCTACATTCGCTGAGAACAAATCACTATCCTCTCTTCCTACACGTACACATGCATTACATCCTCGATAAAAGCTTTTCACTGCTTCTAACCACTTGCCTCCCACACTATATATTCTTAGTACCTTCCACAGAGCATCTCTATCAACTCTATCATATGCCTTCTCCAGATCCATAAATGCTACATACAAATGAGTGTGTTAGTGGTTTTGATGCACAAGACCGGGTTATAGTGATGGGTGATTTGAATGCAAATTAATGCAGCAATGTGGCAGTTGAGGGAATAATTGGTATACATGGGGTGTTTAGTGTTGTAAATGGAAATGGTGAAGAGCTTGTATATTGATGTGCTGAAAAAGGATTGCTGATTGGGAATACCTGGTTTAAAAAGCGAGATATACACAAGTATTCGTATGTAAGTAGGAGAGATGGCCAAAGAGAGGTATTGGATTACGTGTTAATTGACAGGCGCACGAAATAGAGACTTTTGGATGTTAATGTACTGAGAGGTGCAACTGGAGGGATGTCTGATCATTATCTTGTGGAGGCCAAGGTGAAGAGTTGTATGGGTTTTCATAAAATAAGAGAGAATGTTGGGGTGAAGAGGGTGGTGAGAGTAAGTGAGCTTGAGAAGGAGACTTGTGTGAGGAAGTACCAGGAGAGACTGAGTACAGAATGGAAAAAGGTGAGAACAAAGGAGGTAAGGGGAGTGGGGGAGGAATGGGATATATTTAGGGAATCAGTGATGGAGTGCGCAAAAGATGCTTGTGACATGAGAAGCGTGGGAGGTGGGTTGATTAGAAAGGGTAGTGAATGGTGGGATGAAGAAGTAAGATTATTAGTGAAAGAGAAGAGAGAGAAATTTGGACGATTTTTGCAGGGAAAAAATGCAAATGAGTGGGAGATGTGTAAAAAAAATGAGAGAAAGATGCAATAGGTGAAAAAGAGGGCAAATGAGAGTTGGGGGTGAGAGAATATCATTACATTTTAGGGAGAATATAAAGATGTTTTGGAAGGATGCGTAAGTGCGTAAGACAAGGGAACACATGGAACATCAGTGGAGGGGGCTAATGGGGAGGTGATAACAAGTAGTGCTGATGTGAGAAGGAGATGGAGTGAGTATTTTGAAGGTTTGCTGAATGTGTTTGATGATAGAGTGGCAGATATAGGGTGTTTTGGTCGAGGTGGTGTGCAAAGTGATAGGGTTAGGGAGAATTTTTTGGTAAACAGAGAAGAGGTAGTAGAAGCTTTGTGGAAGATAAAAGCCGACAACGCAGCGGGTTTGGATGGCATTGCAGTGGAATTTATTAAAAAAGGAGGTTACTGTATTGTTGATTGGTTCTTAAGGTTACTTAATGTATGTATGACTCATGGTGAGGGGCCTGAGAATTGGCGAAATGCCTGCATAGTGCCATTGTCCAAAGGCAAAGGAGAGAAAAGTGAGTGCTTAAATTACAGTGGTATAAGTTTGTTGAGTATTCCTAGGAAATTAATGGGAGGGTTATTGATTGACAGGGTGAAGGCATGTACAGAGAATCAGACTGGGAAAGAGCAGTGTGGTTTCAGAAGTGGTAGAGGATGTGTGGATCAGGTGTTTGTTTTGAAGAATGGTATGAGAAAATACTTAGAAAAGCAAGAGGATTTGTATGTAGCATTCATGGATCTGGAGAAGGCATATGATAGAATTGATAGAGATACTCTGTGGAAGGTTATTAAGAATATATTGTGTTGGAGGCAAGTTGTTAGAAGCAGTGAAACGTTTTTTATCGAGGATGTAAGGCATGTGTACGTGAAGGAGGAGAGGAAAGTGATTGTTTCTCAGTGAATGTAGGTTTTCGTAGGGTTGTGTGATGTCTGCATGGTTGTTTAATTTGTTTATGGATGGGTTGTTAGGGAGGTGAATTCAAGAGTTTTGGAAATAGGGGCAAGTATACAGTCTGTTGTGGATGAGATAGCTTGAGAAGTGAGTCAGTTGTTGTTCGCTGATGATACAGCGCTGGTGGCTGATTCGTGTCAGAAAATGCAGAAGCTGGTGACTGAGTTTACATCTCAATGTACACATATATATATACACACAGAGACATATACATACATACACATGTACAAATTCATACTGTCTGCCTTTATTTATTCCAATCGCCACCCACGCCACACAGGAATAACATCCCCTCCCCCCTCATGTGTGCGAGGTAGCGCTAGGAAAAGAAAAACAAAGGCCCCATTCGTTCACAACTCAATCTCTAGCTGTCATGTAATAATGCACCGAAACCACAGCTCCCTTTCCACATCCGGGCCCCCCCATAACTTCCATTGTTTACCCCCAGACGCTTCACATGCCCTGATTCAATCAATTTACAGCACGTCGACCCCAATATACCACATCGCTCCAATTCACTCTATTCCTTGCACGCCTTTACCCCTCCTGCATGTTCAGGCCTCGATCACTCAAAATCTTTTTCACTTCATCTTTCCACCTCCAATTTGCTCTCCCACTTCTCCTCGTTCCCTCCACCTCCGACACATATATCCTCTTGGTCAATCTTTCCTCACTCATTCTTTCCATGTGCCCAAACCATTTCAAACACCCTCTTCTGCTTTCTCAACCACACTCTTTTATTTCCACTCTTCTCTCTTACTCTTACATTACTTAATCGGTCAAACCACCTCATACCACATATTGCCCTCAAACAGCTCATTTCCAGCACATCCACCCTCCTGCGCACAACTCTATCCATACCCCATGCCTCGCAACCATACAACATTGTTGGAACCACTATTCCTTCAAACATACACAGTTTTCCTTTCCGAGATAATGTTCTCGACTTCCAAACATTCTTCAAGGCGTCCAGGATTTTCACCCCCTCCCCCACCCTATGATTCACTTCCGCTTCCATGGTTCCATCCGCTGCCAGATCCACTCCCAGATATCTAAAACACTTTACTTCCTCCATTTTTTCTCCATTCAAACTTACCTCCCAAATGACTTGACCCTCAACCCTATTGTACCTAATAACCTTGTTCTTATTCACATTTACTCTTAACTTTCTTCTTTCACACAATTTACCAAACTCAGTCACCAGCTTCTGCAGTTTTTCACATGAATCAGCCACCAGCGCTGTATCATCAGCGAACAACAACTGACTCAATTCCCAAGCTCTCTCATCCACAACAGACTTCATACTTGCCCCTCTTTCCAAGACTCTTGCATTCACCTCCCTAACAACCCCAACCATAAACAAATTAAACAACCATGGAGACATCACACACCCCTGTCGCAAACCTACATTCGCTGAGAACAAATCACTATCCTCTCTTCCTACACGTACACATGCATTACATCCTCGATAAAAGCTTTTCACTGCTTCTAACCACTTGCCTCCCACACTATATATTCTTAGTACCTTCCACAGAGCATCTCTATCAACTCTATCATATGCCTTCTCCAGATCCATAAATGCTACATACAAATGAGTGTGTTAGTGGTTTTGATGCACAAGACCGGGTTATAGTGATGGGTGATTTGAATGCAAATTAATGCAGCAATGTGGCAGTTGAGGGAATAATTGGTATACATGGGGTGTTTAGTGTTGTAAATGGAAATGGTGAAGAGCTTGTATATTGATGTGCTGAAAAAGGATTGCTGATTGGGAATACCTGGTTTAAAAAGCGAGATATACACAAGTATTCGTATGTAAGTAGGAGAGATGGCCAAAGAGAGGTATTGGATTACGTGTTAATTGACAGGCGCACGAAATAGAGACTTTTGGATGTTAATGTACTGAGAGGTGCAACTGGAGGGATGTCTGATCATTATCTTGTGGAGGCCAAGGTGAAGAGTTGTATGGGTTTTCATAAAATAAGAGAGAATGTTGGGGTGAAGAGGGTGGTGAGAGTAAGTGAGCTTGAGAAGGAGACTTGTGTGAGGAAGTACCAGGAGAGACTGAGTACAGAATGGAAAAAGGTGAGAACAAAGGAGGTAAGGGGAGTGGGGGAGGAATGGGATATATTTAGGGAATCAGTGATGGAGTGCGCAAAAGATGCTTGTGACATGAGAAGCGTGGGAGGTGGGTTGATTAGAAAGGGTAGTGAATGGTGGGATGAAGAAGTAAGATTATTAGTGAAAGAGAAGAGAGAGAAATTTGGACGATTTTTGCAGGGAAAAAATGCAAATGAGTGGGAGATGTATAAAAGAAAGAGGCAGGAGGTGAAGAGAAAGGTGCAAGAGTTGAAAAAGAGGGCAAATGAGAGTTGGGGTGAGAAAGTATCATCAAATTTTAGGGAGAATAAAAAGATGTTCTGGAAGGAGGTAAATAGAGTGCGTAAGACAAGGGAGGAAATGGGAACTTCAGTGAAGGGTGCTAATGGGGAGGTGATAACAAGTAGTGGTGTCGTAAGAAGGATACATATATATATATATATATATATATATATATATACATATGGATGTTAATGTGCTGAGAGGTGCAACTGGAGGGATGTCTGATCATTATCTTGTGGAGGCTAAGGTGAAGATTTGTATGGGTTTTCAGAAAAGAAGAGTGAATGTTGGGGTGAAGAGGGTGGTGAGAGTAAGTGAGCTTGTGAAGGAGACTTGTGTGAGGAAGTACCAGGAGAGACTGAGTACAGAATGGAAAAAGGTGAGAACAATGGAAGTAAGGGGAGTGGGGGAGGAATGTGATGTATTTAGTGAATCAGTGATGGATTGCGCAAAAGATGCTTGTAGCATGAGAAGCGTGGGAGGTGGGTTGATTAGAAAGGGTAGTGAGTGGTGGGATAAAGAAGTAAGATTATTAGTGAAAGAGAAGAGAGAGAAATTTGGACGATTTTTGCAGGGAAAAAATGCAAATGAGTGGGAGATGTATAAAAGAAAGAGGCAGGAGGTCAAGAGAATGGTGCAAGAGGTGAAAGAGAGGGCAAATGAGAGTTGGGGTGAGAGTATCATTAAATTTTAGGGAGAAGAAAAAGATGTTCTTGAAGGAGGTAAATAAATTGCGTAAGACAAAGGAGCAAATGTGAACTTCATTGAAGGGTGCTAATGGGGAGGTGATAACAAGTAGTGGTGATGTGAGAAGGAGATGGAGTGAGTATTTTGAAGGTTTGTTGAATGTGTTTGATGATCGAGTGGCAGATATAGGGTGTTTTGGTCGAGGTGGGTGCAAAGTGAGAGGGATAGGGAAAATGTTTTGGTAAACAGGGAAGAGGTAGTAAAAGCTTTGCGGAAGATGAAAGCCGGCAAGGCAGCAGGTTTGGATGGTATTGCAGTGGAATCTATTAAAAAAGGGGGTGACTGTATTGTTGACTGGTTGGTAAGGTTATTTAATGTATGTATGACTCATGGTGAGGTGCCTGAGGATTGGCGGAATGCGTGCATAGTGCTATTGTACAAAGGCAAAGGGGATAAGAATGAGTGCTCAAATTACAGAGGTATAAGTTTGTTGAGTATTCCTGGTAAATTATATGGGAGGGTATTGATTAAGAGGGTGAAGGCATGTACAGAGCATCAGATTGGGGAGGAGCAGTGTGGTTTCAGAAGTGGTAGAGGATGTGTGGATCAGGTGTTTGCTTTGAAGAATGTATGTGAGAAATACTTAGAAAAGCAAATTGATTTGTATGTAGCATTTGTGGATCTGGAGAAGGCATATAATAGAGTTGATAGAGATGCTCTGTGAAAGGTATTAAGAATATATGGTGTGGGAGGCAAGTTCTTGGAAGCAGTGAAAAGTTTTTATCGAGGATGTAAGGCATGTGTACGTGTAGGAAGAGAGGAAAGTGATTGGTTCTCAGTGAATATAGGTTTACGGCAGGGGTGTGTGATGTCTCCATGGTTGTTTAATTTGTTTATGGATAGGGTTGTTAGGGAGGTGAATGCAAGACTTTTGGAAAGAGGGGCAAGTATGAAGTCTGTTGTGAATGAGAGAGTTTGGGAAGTGAGTCAGTTGTTGTTCGCTGATAATACAGCGCTGGTGGCTGATTCATGTGAGAAACTGCAGAAGCTTGTGACTGAGTTTGGTAAAGTGTGTGAAAGAAGAAAGTTAAGGCTAAATGTGAATAAGAGTAAGGTTATTAGTTACAGTAGGGTTGAGGGTCAAGTCAATTGGGAGGTAAGTTTGAATGGAGAAAAACTGGAGGAAGTAAAGTGTTTTAGAAATCTGGGAGTGGATCTGGCAGCGGATGGTACCATGGAAGCGGAAGTGGGGGAGGGGGCGAAAATCCTGGGAGCCTTGAAGAATGTGTGGAAGTCGAGAACATTATCTCGGAAAGCAAAACTGGGTATGTTTGAAGGAATAGTGGTTCCAACAATGTTGTATGGTTGCTAGGCGTGGGCTATGGATAGAGTTGTGCGCAGGAGGGTGGATGTGCTGGAAATGAGATGTTTTAGGACAATGTGTGGTGTGAGGTGGTTTGATCGAGTAAGTAATGTAAGGGTAAGAGAGATGTGTGGAAATAAAAAGAGCGTGGTTGAGAGAGCAGAAGAGGGTGTTTTGAAATGGTTTGGTCACATGGATAGAATGAGTGAGGAAAGATTGACCAAGAGGATATATGTGTCTGAGGTGGAGATAACGAGGAGAAGTGGGAGACCAAATTGGAGGTGGAAAGATGGAATGAAAAAGATTTTGAGTGATCGAGGCCTGAACATGCAGGAGGTTGAAAGGCGGGCAAGGAATAGAGTGAATTGGATCGATATGGCATACCGGGGTTGACGTGCTGTCAGCAGATTGAATCAGGGCATGTGAAGCGTCTTGGGTAAACAATGGAAAGTAATGTGGGGCCTGGATGTGGAAAGGGAGCTGTGGTTTCGGGCATTATTGCATGACAGCTAGAGACTGAGTGTGAACGAATTGGGCCTTTGTTGTCTTTTCCTAGCGCTACCTCGCACACATGAGGGGGGAGGGGGATGTTATTCCATGTGTGGCTAGGTGGCGATGGAAATGAATAAAGGCAGACAGTGTGAATTGTGTGCATGGGTATATATGTATGTGTCTGTGTGTGTATATATATGTGTACATTGACATGTATAGGTATGTATATTTGCGTGTGTGGACGTGTATGTATATACATGTGTAAGGGGGTGGGTTGGGCCATTTCTTTCGTCTGTTTCCTTGCGCTACCTCGCAAACGCGGGAGACAGCGACAAAGTATGATAAATATAAAATATAAATATTATCTATTCTATTATACTATTCGCCATTTCCCGCGTTAGCGAGGTAGCGTCAGGAACAGAGGACTGGGCCTTTTTTGGAATATCCTCACCTGGCCCCTTCTGTTCCTTCTTTTGGAAAATTTAAAAAAAAAAGAGAGGGGAGGATTTCCAGCCCCCCGCTCCCTCCCCTTTTAGTTGCCTTCTACAACACGCAGGGAATACGTGGGAAGTATTCTTAATCCCCTATCCCCAGGGATATAAAAAATATAAATATATATATATATATATATATATATATATGTGTGTGTGTGTGTGTGTGTATGTACATTGAGATGTATAGATATGTATATTTGCGTGTGTGGACGTATGTATATACATTGTGTATGGGGGGGTTGGGCCATTTCTTTCGTCTGTTTCCTTGCGCTACTTCGCAAACGCGGGAGACAGCGACAAAGCAAAATATAATATAATATAATATTTATTTATATATGCTGCTATAAAGTACTGGCAGTTTTTTGCATTGCAGAATCTTTGCAGTTTTACCTATAAACGTTTTGGAGTAAAGAGCTCGTGATCGTATCAGACTTTCGTAGAATTTAGTCTAGAGAAAGCTCATTCCATTATGACTTATCCGTTGCCAAGAAAAGAATCAAAACTACGAACGATTGTTCTATACATCCCGTTACTGGCCAGGAGTAGAGACCCTTATAGTTAGTGATCAGAACATGTTTTGAGTTGAAAAAATACACCCTCGCAGAT
This sequence comes from Panulirus ornatus, assembly GCF_036320965.1. NCBI lineage: Eukaryota > Metazoa > Arthropoda > Malacostraca > Decapoda > Palinuridae > Panulirus > Panulirus ornatus. Next base: position 11,908,992 of record NC_092295.1, read on the forward strand.
CTTCAGAGAAATGGGAGATTAAATGTAGTATTGTAATTTCGAATAAATTTTCAGTTAATTCTCATCGAGATCTCTATTCTGACAAGCTCTCTTGACGATAGATGGTAAAATTCATCCATTGTTTACTCAATAGTTTGAGTACGTAGTGATGATAAGAAAACTTGAACAGGTCAGTCATTATGCAAGCACTTGTACACAATCATTGAACATTATAGGGTTTCTCATCAACATTTTTCAAGTGGGAAAACTTGTATCGTGAGTTAAGACGAGATCAGTCAGCGTCTCGTGTGTCACGCTCACATGCACAGTGACAGGCTAGAGACACGTAATTTTGGCCTATCATGGAAGAGAGAAGAGTGAGGGTCGACCTGATCACAGATTTTAAGGATCTATACCAGATGCAGGATGCAGACAGTGAACAGTTCTTCGAAAGATGTAGAGTGAGGACAGCCAGAGAACATAGCACACAATTAAGGAAGAGAGTTTTTAAAAATAGATGCAAAGAAGTAATTCACTTGTATAAAAATGACAGATTAATGATAGAAGCTGAAAGAGGATGTGGTAAAGATAGATAGCACACATCTTTACAAGGCTCTACTGCAGTAGACAATGTTCAAGAGACGAGGGGCCCAGTGAATGTAAGACTTCCTCCCTGCACATACAGATCAGTAATGGCAACCACATATTTGTGTTGTTATTATCATAATGATACCATCGAGAAAGTACTTGTACGTAAACATGAAAGTGGGATATCAAATTGTGTTTTACTTGGAAAACTCATTGATTCCAAGAGTTTTTCTGATAAAGAAACATAAAAAGCTACTAAATCCTGGGGACTGCAAGAACTGACACCGTCTATAGTACCTCTGTAATTTAGCTTTTGGCGAGAAAGATCATCGCGAAATAAATAAGATACTCTCAACTTACAGAGTAAAAGCAATAACTATGAAAGTTCTCGGAGTTGAAGATACCCGTAAGTCATGGCAGTTAAGAGGATACACGTGTTTTAGTGGGCTGTATTTCCAGGGAAATGTCTGGTCGAGAGCAAAATATAGTTCTGGGATAGAGCAGCTGCTTGTTACTTTATTTTACCATTGCAGTATCATAATGGGACGTCGCAATGCTGAGTCTTCTGCTGAATGTGGAAGAGTAAGGATAGAGAGTTAGATGTTAATGTTGGTATCCTGGTAAAAGGATCAGTTTACTGTTCAAGAGACGTCGACGTGAACTTGAGGTCTGGCAGGGTTAGAGGAGTGTTGGCACCTGTGTTGTACACAGAGCTGATCACTGTGCCGTATGGAAGTCCAAGACCATACCAATCCCTCGTCTTTGAAATGAAACTGAAAGGAAGCGTGAAAGAGGTTGGTTCCCAGTACTGCAGTGTCGTCCCTGCTTGTGGTTGTCTGATAATTTGAAATGCTATTCATCCGTCGGTTCTGGACGTGACCCATCTTACCAGATGGCTGTACCTAACACGACACATCCTCAAACTTTATGTTTAGTTCCTTGCGACGTGCTACAAGGATTCTAGCTATATAGTCTTCAAATTCTGATAGCCATCAAACCTAGAGATAGTCAAACTGTATATGCAGATTTTTTGCGATACTCGTTTGATGTACGGGACGGAATCAGCTTCAGGTTTATAGCAATCAAATCTTACATATTTTAGTGTAGACAACGGAATGAGCTATGATATATACAGTCTGTGTCTTATCTTCAACACCTGAATCGATTTGGGCGCTCTGTCGTATTTAAACAGTCGTTATAGTTTGAAAGTTTACGGTGACCTAAACGACCGTGGCAGAATCTGAAAACATACTACAGTAGGTAGACGTGACCCACTCAAGTTTGGTTGACTGATTTGTGCCGGTATTCCCAGGAACTTTATCATGCACTCCATGATCTGGTTTCATGTATCTAAACCTCTTCCTCTCACTTTGTTTTACTGCAACTCCTTAAAACTTACCCATTTTCAATGATGTGATTCCAATAACAAACGCATATTCAGGATCCCTATGACATCTAACCTGCCTCACTGTACGTACACATATGTCTTACTCTGCTCCTTCAAAATTGGAAAGTCCTATTCCGATGCCGCAAATTCTCTTCTCAACATCTAATCCGATCATACAAAGGTTTGATTCCTTCCTACTGCTCTCATGTCTCAGGAAGTTCAGTTTCTGTTTTCCTGATTCAATCGTTTCTGAGGCGATATAGTTCATCAGCTCTTACGGTCTAGCCAAAAAGCTTGACACCTCTCCACTCTATACCACAGGGTTAGCCTATTTACCCTCTGATTTCTGGTCTCGAGAAGTGGATAACTTTCTTCCTCTTTCATCAGCTAGACAACAGGCCACTTCGTCACATGATGACAACCCTGTGACCAATGGTAACCTATGTGTAGGCCATTGTGATATCTGTTTCTACACTCATCTCTACACTCTGGAACTCCTTACTATTTCGTTTCTTACCACACAAAATTTGCCCCTTTTAAAGAGCCGTGGTTTCCACTCCCTCCCAAACATTTAGATTATTTCTCCTCTTCTGTATCTCTATCTCTTTTCTCCTTCTTATTATTCCTTTACGGTTCGAAAAGTTAAGGCCTTATCGACATATGATACTCGATGAGAACTTTAGCTTGAGATCAGAGCTCTCTGTACAGGGTGTCTAAAAGGGAGGATAAGGACGAGAAGGGGACTTAACAGTGGGAGTACAACCACAATGCCTGATGGATGATGGTTGCTAAGGTCGATATAAGAATCTACCGTGGAGCTTGGAACTTCGACATTAAGATACATTTACTTATTTCCTTTGTGATACTTGGAGGGGTTGTTAGCTCTTGTTGACTGGCCCATGAAAGAGAATTGTTTACATTCTATGTCTGAATGAGCTCAGGAGGAATTACAAGTACAAACTTGAGCCACATGCCTTTAATATTGTGCCATACTCTTGCCTCCACCTCACTACCCGACGCACAGCTGCTCGTGTAGGATGAATAAGCGACCACAGATCCCTCAGTTAATCTCCTCCCGAGGATGGAAGACGGATATAGAGTGGATTACAATGCAGATCTTCTCTCTGTCCAGTGGGATATATATATCTTCACGGGAACTTGCTTTTAAAAAGAGTGGATGAAAAACAACCATTATGGAGATAGCAGACTACAAGGAGCTGCAAATATCTGGCCGAATCATTAGAAACTCACTGGTTGTTATTGCTCTGTTTGTTTATTGTTGCGTATAAACCATGGTCAGCGTATGTGGGGAAATTCCTTATTTGTCTGTATTACGGCACTGCTAGGACGTAAGGTGGTCATGTATTAAAGAGTGTTGGACCGATGCTCTTGTTTCGTACATCTTCGTCAAGCAGCCAGAGCTGGAGACGAAGGTACTGGTGTTGAGTGAGGTTGTGCCTCGTAGATAAGGTGTTGTGGTTGTGCCTCACAGATAAGGTGTTGTGGTTGTGCCTCGCACATAAGGTGTTGTGGTTGTGCCTCACAGATACGGTGTTGTGGTTGTGCCTCGTAGATAAGGTGTTGTGGTTGTGCCTCGTAGATAAGGTGTTGTGGTTGTGCCTCACAGATAAGGTGTTGTGGTTGTGCCTCGCACATAAGGTGTTGTGGTTGTGCCTCACAGATAAAGTGTTGTGGTTGTGCCTCGTAGATAAGGTGTTGTGGCTGTGCCTCACACATAAGGTGTTGTGGTTGTGCCTCGCACATAAGGTGTTGTGGTTGTGCCTCACAGATAAAGTGTTGTGGTTGTGCCTCGCACATAAGGTGTTGTGGTTGTGCCTCACAGATAAGGTGTTGTGGTTGTGCCTCGCAGATAAGGTGTTGTGGTTGTGCCACACAGATAAGGTATTGTGGTTGTGCCTCGCACATAAGGTGTTGTGGCTTGACACAAAACGCAATTGTGCCGACCTCACACAAGTGATGGTGTACAGCCACATGATACTGGTATAAATTGTACTGCCATGATAGTAATGACCTTGCTCTACTGGGGACGATTCACGTACGCGAATAACTGTTGGTGTGGGCCGAGCCAGTAAGGTCCTGCATGTAAACTGTGATGTATATTCCCGAAAAGAACAAATGCTGCTGTTCGCCAAATTGAATAAGTAAAGACAATTATAAGTGACATACATTAATAAATATTCTGGGAAGGAATATACCTATATGCATCTGCCAAGGTGAAACATAGAGACATGTAATTTCAAATGGTTATGAATAGATTGAGATATATATACCGTCCAGAATAACTTTTATACAGAAAGCTTTCACCGGATATTGTACTTACTGATGACACGGAGACCGAGTTAATCTTTTATATATGGATATTTATAATGATGAACTAACATAGTGTTTTGAGGAAGAGCAAAAAAGAACAAGGAAGTTTAGTTTGGTTAAATCCTACAGGCATCTGTGTGTGTGCGTATATGTGCGTGTGTGGGTGTGTGTGTGTATGTGGGTGTGTGTGTGTGTGTGTGTGTGTGTCGGACAGGCTGTATAGATCTGAGGTCACCAAGACTCTGGTTTTGCTCGTGCGCTGAGGTAGGTGGGAGGAGCTGGTATGTGCCCTCGTGCGCTGAGGTAGGTGGGAGGAGCTGGTATGTGCCACCGTGCGCTGAGGTAGGTGGGAGGAGCTGGTATGTGCCACCGTGCGCTACCACACTGCAAACGCCCTGGCGTTTGTCCTAACCTCATAACAGATAATATGAAGTTAAGAAAATTATATAGTATGATATCTGGTTACGTGGACAAAAGGTGGGTTGTATTAAGTTAGCATAAAACATTTCAAAGAGACCTAAGGACTACGATCCAGATGTAATGAGGCTGTAATCAAGACGTATGACCACCTGGTGTTTATTACCCAGATGTATTTCAGTTAATTTCCAAGTCTGCCGGTCTGGGAGAGGAAGAAGGACACATAGTTGCCTATCTACTCAGACGCTGATCACCTGATATTGCCACTGTACGCTGACTCTACAAGACAAGTCATTGAGGTCTAGATCACTACGATGATGACCACTGGTAGCACTGGCTCTAGGCACAAATATTGTTTGTGACGATGGTGACACAAGAATAAGTCCAGGAGTATCATTAGCAACTGAGCATCGAACAAGAGGATCTGAGCAAGTAGGCGAGAGAAGCAAGTATGTGTGGGAAGGCTCGGATTCTCCTAGGGCAGTTGGTAGTAAAGTGTCAACAAGTATTGTATATGGTCGCAGCTTCTAGCCTGGTGTGGCTATACGTTGGAGACGAGAACCGGGCATTATGGTATGAGGGAAGATGGTGCTCGCCTCCCTGCCTGTATAATATCTATGAGACGCTGTCCTCTCCATAGCAACTGTAGTTTACGGTCGATATCTCAAAGTCCAGTTGACTTGTGATGGTGTCTCTTTAGCTATTACAGTCTGAACACGATAATGTTTCCACTACAGCTTACAGTCTACAGAAGACCTTTTCCTCAACATAGCTGCCATAGTCTCAATGTGATGATGACCTTTCAACAGCTGCCACAAGATAGTGTTTTCTTTATGGCTATTTCGTCCCACGTATGATTTCGTCCACGAAGTCGCTGCTGTTTTCCACGGGGACCACGTCGCTGTAACAAACCACAGAAGACCAGTACACAGCTACAGGTATAATTCAAAACGTGGCAGCCTCTCCATCTTACAGTTACAGCGCTCTGACTGACCTGTTCTCTCAGACTGTCGCAAGGAAGGACTACAACTTGCGTATACTGTTGATATGCGAATCTGTGAGTGCAGCTGCTGAAGGAAGTGAGTAAGGAAGTGAGAAGTGATCATTCCACTCACATGTCTCACTCACATGAACTTGAAGCACCAAGGGATGGTAGTCAAACTATGTAAACCTCCTCATGGAAATGTACCTGATACACGTATGAACTGAACCCATCGAGAAAAGCATTAATTCCAGTTCATTCGCTATGCTTAGGCAAGACAGCGGCTTAGTCAGGAAAGTGACGTTTCTCGACACAGGAGATTTCTGTCTTTTCTCTTGCTGAATGGAATCGTGTGGGAGGAGTTACAGTAAAAAGACCTGTTGTCATTCTAAAGACATGTTGTGACAGGCTTTGTAAAATTAGCCTCTCAAAACCTGGCAGCAGAGGACTCTCCGCAGCGTCTTCAGTATACAATGTATCAGACGTGGTGTGAGGGCCGGAAAAAGATAAGGGCGTCAGATGGACCTTCCACTTAAAGGGTATTTGAAGGAGTGGAAGGTAACCACTTCCGGGGAAATTATTGCAACAAAAATGAAAATTATAAGACATTATGCATAGAAATATGTTTTACTTAAAAATACACGTTTCTTCTAAGAGTATGTTTTCAGACCAACTTTGGTCAGTTATGTGACGTGCAAGTAAGAGAGATTAGCTTAATGATGTCTTATTATTTATAATTTCATGATCCACAAAGCTCAAATTCAAGATAAAGGGGCCCAAATAGTCTCTTGTATGATGGAGTGTTCACGAGATAATTGTTAACTCCATATTACTATGACTGGACGCTGGCATTGCTTGGTGTCAAGTGTTGTGATTTTCTGAAACCAGTAAAGTTTGGAGACATACTCATTGGCCATGAGTTGTGATACCTAGCACGTGTCCTAATGACCCCAACGACTCATCCCTAAGTCTGGCATCCACACCACTCCCTCAACACTGATGACCATTCTTCACTTTACGAGGTCTGTGATCTCCCCTATCATCCAAGCTACACAAAATGCTCTTAGGATCACCTAAGTGCAGCACCTCATACCACTTAGGCTCAGGTCATGGTTATAAGTATATAAGAATCTTGACTTAGCTTTGCCTTAAGTAAAGATCTGACACTGACGAGAGTCACTGTTCTCTCTAGATTAACATTTACTGTATAACCTAACATCAGAAGCATAATGCTCGGAAACAGCCTTGCAGACAGAGATCTCCTCTGCTCATATACCAACGACATCAATATTAGTCTACTTTACAGTGAGCCAAAATCTGTTGTCTACTGACACCTATGTCGGACATGTTGCTTGAGTGTGAAACGCAACACCCAGGTACATAAACCATTCCTACCTCGCTGTATTTGACGCGTGAATTACAAGTGTGATGCACGTGACCCTAACGTAGATTCATTGCTAAATCTTTGCTAAAGATACAGCAGGACTTGCCTCTTTATCTAGCGGTTGAAGTCTTACTTACAGGAAGGAATACCGAATCACCAGCAAATGTCGAATTTAATGACCATGACATGGCTGTTCAATGATTTATATTGTTATCTCGCTGGTGTTTGAGGCTATATTCATTATGTACGTTGTCTGGGAAATGCAGGAGCGAGTGAACAAGCCTTCCTAGATCCAAACACGGTTGTTAGAAGTCCCATGTACCATTATAGCACAAGCTGGTATACTCCAGTGTGTAAATCGTATGATGACTGAGAGATCTCTGTGCAACATCTCTGGAGCCAGGAAAGTTTTGTTGTTATGAAGCAATGGGTCGAGTGCCCGCTTGAGACATGTATACATTTTAGGCTACATTTGTTGAGTCGTACGATCGTCCAGTAAGAAGAGAAAACGCAAGACTCCAAAATAACAGATGAGAAATGACACTGTCTTGAACACTGATCCAAAAATTTCATACATTCTAACATCTTATAGTCACCTTCACTGATCTTAATGACAGTGGAAATTCAGCAGTTTTAATGTGGGGACCACAATGTTGTCCCTGCCAACACTCATATCCAGGAGGGTTAACTCTCTCGCATCGAATAGCAATAGCGTGTAAGATCCTTCACCTGATTCACTGGTGTAGATCATGGAATATTAATGTACTTTATCATCAATGTAGCTAACAATTCATTCTACCATCTTTACTCTTTATGATGATTAAGAATACTCTCCATTAAGAATACACCATCAGAAACCACATGTCACCATCACATTCCTCATATCACTATATCTACCCCCCTTACTCAGCGCTATCTATCCACTACCGCCAAACACCAGTTCTACAACATCTACTGGTGATAGTCATCATGACCATACAGTATTGCACCTACCATCTCCAACACCTCATCATGCATATAACATTCATTACCGGCGCTACAATCATCGTCACAACCTTATCAAGTACCACTCATCCCCACTGTTGCATTATTCATTGCTATACATTACATCATTACATACAACATGTTATTCAGAAATATCTAGGAAGACCACCACCTAGGCTATACTATACATCACAACACAACACCAATGTACATTACATCATTACATACAACATGTTATTCAGAAATATCTAGGAAGACTCACCACCTAGGCTATACTATACATCACAACACAACACCAATGCTACTCCATCCATGAACTCCTCACAATCAAAATTTCACTCACTGCTACAACTCTACACATGCGATGCAACATCCTCTGTCACTCGCTACCATCACCACCAGACGTGTACCACCACTCAAAGCCAACGACAACAGAAGCACTGCTTGTGACATATCACTCGTCCATAAGACTACACCGTTGAGCAATTTCTCACGCCAGTATAACAACGTCCAACACCACTCACCATGAACCACTGATAACGCAACGTAACCCATCACCAACACAGACTTACCTAGCATTATCTATCTATCATTATTATCACTCATCAACAAAGCTAAATTACCCGAGACTATGCATTACTAACGCCACATCAGCCGGTGCCACTCAGCACTAATTACGACAAACACTTCGCTCTCTAATTTCACTCACTCTCTGCCAGAAGTACCTAATATTGCTTGTTTGAAACTTTGTGGCATCTGACACCTATACCCACTAACGCCACTGTGCACCATTAACACACTAGCAAAGAATGATTACCAATAGCAACACTAACACTATCAGTACCGTTATTACTACACTTTTAAAACGCCTTTCGCATTCATCACCATCTTTACCTCGAATAAGGTGAAGTATTTCTTCAACAGGATTAACACATAGATCGATTTTCCAGTTAGAGTGGTCGATGACAGTACTATGGATACGTTCAAGATAGAATTGATAGATACTTCGCTTCAAGTCCATGACTTTCATTATTTTGCGCCTCCATAGTCATAATGACAATGGACAGGTTATTGTCATTGGATCATCTGTATTCCCTTCTAACTTTGACCTCACTAATCTGTGAGTTTCTGATGAAATCGTCCACTATCACGAACAGCCTCGAAATGACCCAGTGGTCTGTTGCTGTTTGAATCCCTTAGGATATACCTTTGTGTTACAGTGTCTAACATCTCCCTCCAACACCAGCAACAATACTGTTTGAAATTTCTCATCACCGCCAACACGACAGTTTATTTAACACCATCTACCAGCAACCAACACTAGGCTATCTAGCATCTCTCATCACCAATAGCATCACATTAACTAACATCTCTTAACATCACTGGCGGAGCGGTGTTAGATACATCTCAGAAATACTGATACTACATCATCTAACATCTCTTATCATCACTGGCATTGTACCAACTGACATCTCTTATCATCACTGCCATTATACCAACTGATATCTCTTATCATCACTGGTTGTACGACACTTGGCCCTATCGCTACACCATCTGAAAAGTCGCACCGTTATTGGCATTAGGCTATCAAATGCCTCTCAGCTCCACAGGGTCTGCATTGTGTAATGGAACTCATCGATTGCCAATAATACCACACTGTCAAACGCCATTTAGCATCACCATCACCACATAATATGCCATTCTTTCCCTATCATTAGAACTGGACTTTCTCAAGTCATTCACTGGCATCACTATCCAATATCCTTCAACATCATAAACATTAAATAATCTGTTCCAAACATCACTGCATAGTGCTCAGATCCATCACTAGTTACCACCATCACAACACCATCCAACACCGCTATCCTTACCAATAGTAACACAACACTGCAGCAACAACACAACACTCCACTCGCTAACAACCCTTAACCCCTACAACACTATATTTTCATCATCAATGACTCCTATCTGCACAAGATCATCCAACACACATTTACTGCTCAAAAAGCTATATTTTCCAACACCAGTCGACTGAAACACAGTCAAATAACAGTAAGGAATTAAACATGCAAATTGAGCTCGGGCAAATGATTTCCAGGGCCCTCAAAAACTGCAAAGGAAAATTAGTTTTATGTACACTCACACTGGAAGCATAATGTCAAAGAGGAATGAGCTGATATCGTATGCTCTCACTGAAGAGCCAAACATTTTATTGCACAGTTTCTGTAACGTGGATGAATAGGTAGTGCAAACATTTACCTGCTACATTAAGAATACCTGGGTACGAATGCTCACTAAAATGAGTTTGCTCAAGGCTTATTTATGTTCATAATTACCTTGGTGCATTTAAAGCAGAGAGAAGAGGTGGATGCAAATTCTTAAGAGGCTTTCAACATCGAGGCGAATTATTAGAGCAAAATGAAATGCATTTTAATGAAGTCTATAACTTCCAAAGCTAGACGTAAATGAGAAGACCATGCATCACGAAATAATAGCAACTGTTAACAAGAGTGAAGCGTGAGGCGTGAGTAACGTGCAGACTAGGATATCTTGGCAGCAAGTCAAGAGGAAAACAACATATTGATCGACTTCATAAGAAACGCTTTCCTTAACCAGGTATCAAATAAACCAACTAGAGGCAATACCACTCTTGACCTGGTGGCTACCACCGACAACTTATACTGACTCATTCAGGGTAGATGAAGTTTCTGTACGGTAATGAAGTTCCTTCAGGGTAAATGAAGTTCCTTCAGGGTAGATGAAGTTCTTCAGTGAAGATAAAGCTCCTTCAGGGAAGATGAAGTTCCTTCAGGGTAGATAAAGTTCGTTCAAGGTAGATGAAGTTCCTTCAGGGTAGATAAAGCTCTGGTAAACAGAAATAACCACATCATAAGACCGAATATAAACACAAGATTTAGAATTAGCGATAAAGCGCTCGTGAGAGCAAAACAATACATAAAGAATATAAGACAAGACGTTAGCTACGGTAACAGGATTCGTTTTGATTCTGATGCTGTTGATGTCGTGTATCTCGTAAGACAAATCATTTGCTGAGAGTATAAAAAAACGAAGACGAATCAAAAGATAACAAAAACTCAAAAGCACGTTGGATGAATGACCGGGAAAATTAATGAACTAATTAGGCATTCAAAAAGAATGTAAGGAATTCAGTTGAAGAATAGAAATATAAGGAATTCAAGTCCATGAAAAAAGAGATATGATATCGAACACCATTGACAACATATAGAAGGAATGAGAAGGAAAGGGATAAAGCAAAGAAGCAGAGGTATTCTTCAAAACTGAATTTCCTTTAAAAAGTAATTCCGAAGAAGTCTTCAAATGAGTAAGAAAAAAGGAAACAGAAGATGAGAAGAAAGGACAAATGAGAACAGTACATAGTTTTAGTGCTGATGAAGCAAATGGCTTCCATATTAGTTCATACTTCATTATGCTTCGCACAGTCGAAAAAGAATTATAGAAATATTTCAACCACAAGATATCATAAATGACCTCAGATTATGAAGAGTCGAACGTGACAAAAATCTAGAATTGCCAAATGTATATGAGGGTAAAATTATCCTAAACAAACATCACGCCAAATCCATGATGTATATACATTTGTCTGTCAATCTACATATATTTGTCACACCATAAAAGCCGCGTGATATTAAAGTTCATGCTATCCTCTACCAAGATGAGGTTGGGGCACACGTAAATACACTAGAACTCTAGTGTGTGTGTCTGTAAAACTCCGTGTAGGGCGAGGTAGCCAGGCACGCAAGGCATGTGAAACATCTGGGGTAAACTATGGAAAGTTTTCTAGGGCCTGCTTGGGTAAAGGGAACTGTGGTTTCGGTGCATTACACATGACAACTAGAGACTGAGTATGAACGAATGTGGCCTTTTGTCTTTTCCTAGCGGGGTACCGACGGTGAATGAATACATGCAGTAAGTATGAATATGTACATGTGTATGTGTATGAGTACATATGTATACGTTCATATGTATAGGTATGTATATGTACGTGTGTGGACGTGTATGTATATACATGTATATGTGGGTGGGTTACACCATTCTTTCGTTTGTTTCCTTGTGCTACCTCGCTAACGCGGGAGACAGCGACAAAATATAATAAAAACATATAATAATGTAATATATATATATATATATATATATATATATATATATATATATATATATATATATATATATATATATATATATATATATATATATATATATATATATATTTTTTTTTTTTTTCAAACTATTCGCCATTTCCCGCGTTAGCGAGGTAGCGTTAAGAACAGAGAACTGGGCCACTGAGGGAATATCCTCACCTGGCCCCCTTCTCTGTTCCTTCTTTTGGAAATTTAAAAAAAAATTGAGAGGGGAGGATTTCCAGCCCCCGCTCCCTCCCCTTTTAGTCGCCTTCTACGACACGCAGGGAATACGTGGGAAGTATTCTTTCTCCCCTATCCCCAGGGATAAACTATATATATATATACAACCATGGAGACATCACACACCCCTGCCGCCACCCTACATTCACTGAGAACCAATCACTTTCCTCACTTCCTACACGTACACATGCCTTACATCCTCGATAAAAACTTTTCACTGCTTCTAACAACTTGCCTCCCACACCATATATATATATATATATATATATATATATATATATATATATATATATATATATATATCCCTGGGGATAGGGGATTAAGAATACTTCCCACGTATTCCCTGCGTGTCGTAGAAGGTGACTAAAAGGGGAGGGAGCGGGCGGCTGGAAATCCTCCCCTCTCGTTTTTTTTTTTTTTAATTTTCCAAAAGAAGGAACAGAGGGGGCCAGGTGAGGATATTCCAAAAAAGGCCCAGTCCTCTGTTCTTAACGCTACCTCGCTAACGCGGGAAATGGCGAATAGTTTAAAAGAAAAGAAAGAATATATATATATATATATATATATATATATATATATATATATATATATATATATATATATATATATATATATATATATATATATATATATATATATATATATATAAATTTTAGGGAAAATAAAAAGATGTTCTGGAAGGAGGTAAATAAAGTGCGTAAGACAAGGGAGCATATGGGAACTTCAGTGAAGGGCGCAAATGGGGGGGTGATAACAAGTAGTGGTGATGTGAGGAGATGGAGTAAGTATTTTGAAGGTTTGTTGAATGTGTTTGATGATAGAGTGGCAGATATAGGGTGTTTTGGTCGAGGTGGTGTGCACAGTGAGAGGGTTAGGGAAAATGATTTGGTAAACAGAGAAGAGGTAGTAAAAGCTTTGCGGAAAATGAAAGCCGGCAAGGCAGCAGGTTTGGATGGTATTGCAGTGGAATTTATTAAAAAAGGGGGTGACTGTATTGTTGACTGGTTGGTAAGGTTATTTAATGTATGTATGACTCATGGTGAGGTGCCTGAGGATTGGCGGAATGCGTGCATAGTGCCCTTGTACAAAGGCAAAGGGGATAAGAGTGAGTGCTCAAATCATAGAGGTGTAAGTTTTTTGAGTATTCCTGGTAAATTATATGGGAGGGTATTGATTGAGAGGGTGAAGGCAAGTACAGAGCATCAAAATTGGGGTAGAGCAATGTGGTTTCAGAAGTGGTAGTGGATGTGTGGATCAGGTGTTTGCTTTGAAGAATGTATGTGAGAAATACTTAGAAATGCAAATGGATTTGTATGTAGCATTTATGGATCTGGAGAAGGTATATCATAGAGTTGATAGAGATGCTGAGTGGAAGGTATTAAGAATATATGGTGTGGGAGGCAAGTTGTTAGAAGAAGTGAAAAGTTTTTATCGAGGATGTAAGGTATGTGCACGTGTAGGAAGAGAGGAAAGTGATTGGTTCTCAGTGAATGTAGGTTTACGGCAGGGGTGTGAGATGTCTCCATGGTTGTTCAGTTTGTTTATGGATGGGGTTGTTAGGGAGGTGAATGCAAGAGTTTTGGAAAGAGGGGGAAGTATGCAGTCTGTTGTGGACAAGAGAGCTTGGGAAGTGAGTCAGTTGTTGTTCGCTGATGATACAGCGCTGGTGGCTGATTCATGTGAGAAACTGCAGAAGCTGTTGACTGAGTTTGGTAAAGTGTGTGAAAGAAGAAAGTTAAGAGTAAATGTGAATAAGAGCAAGGTTATTCGGTACAGTAGGGTTGAGGGTCAAGTCAATTGGGAGGTAGGTTTGAATGGAGAAAAACTGGAGGAAGTGAAGTGTTTTAGATATCTGGGAGTGGATCTGTCAGCGGATGGAACCATGGAAGCGGAAGTGAATCATAGGGTTGGGGAGGGGGCGAAAATTCTGGGAGCCTTGAAGAATGTTTGGAAGTCGAGAACATTATCTCGGAAAGCAAAAATGGGTATGTTTGAAGGAATAGTGGTTCCAACAATGTTGTATGGTTGCGAGGCGTGGGCTATGGATAGAGTTGTGCGCAGGAGGATGGATGTGCTGGAAATGAGATGTTTGAGGACAATATGTGGTGTGAGGTGGTATGATCGAGCAAGTAATGTAAGGGTATGAGAGATGTGTGGAAATAAAAAGAGTATGGTTGAGAGAGCAGAAGAGGGTGTTTTGAAATGGTTTGGTCACATGGAGAGAATGAGTGAGGAAAGATTATCCAAGAGGTTATATGTGTCAGAGGTGGAGGGAACGAGGAGAAGTGGGAGACCAAAATGGAGGTGGAAAGATGGAGTGAAAAAGATTTTGAGTGATCGAGGCCTGAACATGCAGGAGGGTGAAAGGCGTGCAAGGAATAGAGTGAATTGGAACGATGTGGTATACCGGGTCGACGTGCTGTCACTGGATTGAAACAGGGCATGTGAAACGTTTGGGTAAACCATGGAAAGTTCTGTGGGGCCTGGATGTGGAAAGGGAGCTGTGGTTTCGGTGCATTATTACATGACAGCTAGAGACTAAGTGTGAACGAATGGGGCCTTTGTTGTCATTTCCTAGCGCTACCTCGCACACATGAGGGGGGAGGGGGGTTATTATTCCATGTGTGGCGAGGTGGCGATGGGAATGAATAAAGGCAGACAGTATGAATTATGTTCATGTGTATATATGTATGTGTCTGTGTGTGTATACATATGTGTACATTGAGATGTATAGGTATGTATATTTGCGTGGGTGGACGTGTATGTATATACATGTGTATGTGGGTGGGTTGGGCCATTTCTTTCGTCTGTTTCCTTTTGCTACCTATATATATATATATATATATATATATATATATATATATATATATATATATATATATATATATATATATATATATATATATATATATATATATATGTATATATATATATATATATATATATATATATATATATATATATATATATATATATATATATATATATATATATATTTTTTTTTTTTTTTGCTTTATCGCTGTCTCCCGCGTTTGCGAGGTAGCGCAAGGAAACAGACGAAAGAAATGGCCCAACCCACCCCCATACACATGTATATACATACGTCCACACACGCATATATACATACCTACACAGCTTTCCATGGTTTACCCCAGACGCTTCACATGCCCTGATTCAATCCACTGACAACACGTCAACCCCGGTATACCACATCGATCCAATTCACTCTATTCCTTGACTTCCTTTCACCCTCCTGCATGTTCAGGCCCCGATCACACAAAATCTTTTTCACTCCAGCTTTCCACCTCCAATTTGGTCTCCCACTTCTCCTCGTTCCCTCCACCTCCGACACATATATCCTCTTGGTATAGTGTCAATTTCTCCTCACTCATTCTCTCCATGTGCCCAAACCATTTCAAAACACCCTCTTCTGCTCTCTCAACCACGCTCTTTTTATTTCCATACATCTCTCATACCCTTACGTTACTTACTCGATCAAACCACCTCACACCACATATTGTCCTCAAACATCTCATTTCCAGCACATCCATCCTCCTGCGCACAACTCTATCCATAGCCCACGCCTCGCAACCATACAACATTGTTGGAACCACTATTCCTTCAAACATACCCATTTTTGCTTTCCGAGATAATGTTCTCGACTTCCACACATTCTTCAAGGCTCCCATGATTTTCGCCCCCTCCCCCACCCTATGATCCACTTCCGCTTCCATGGTTCCATCCGCTGCCAGATCCACTCCCAGATATCTAAAACACTTTTCTTCCTCAAGTTTTTCTCCATTCAAACTTACCTCCCAATTGACTTGACCCTCAACCCTACTGTACCTAATTACCTTGCTCATATTGACATTTACTCTTAACTTTCTTCTTTCACACACTATACCAAACTCAGTCAACAGCTTCTGCAGTTTCTCACATGAATCAGCCACCAGCGCTGTATCATCAGCGAACAACAACTGACTCACTTCCCAAGCTCTCTCATCCCCAACAGACTTCATACTTGCCCCTCTTTCCAAAACTCTTGCATTCACCTCCCTAACAACCCCATCCATAAACAAATTAAACAACCATGGAGACATCACACACCCCTGCCGCAAACCTACATTCACTGAGAACCAATCACTTTCCTCTCTTCCTACACGTACACATGCCTTACATCCTCGATAAAAACTTTTCACTGCTTCTAACAACTTGCCTCCCACACCCTATATTCTTAATGGCTTCCATAGAGCATCTCTATCAACTCTATCATATGCCTTCTCCAGATCCATAAATGCTACATACAAATCCATTTGTTTTTCTAAGTATTTCTCACATACATTCTTCAAAGGAAACACCTGATCCACACACCTCTACCACTTCTGAAACCACACTGCTCTTCCCCAATCTGATGCTCTGTACATGCCTTCACCCTCTCAATCAATACCCTTCCATATAATTTACCAGGAATACTCAACAAACTTATACCTCTGTAATTTGAGCACTCACTCTTACCCCCTTTGCCTTTGTACAATGGCATTATGCACGCATTCCGCCAATCCTCAGGCACCTCACCATGAGTCATACATACATTAAATAACCTTACCAACCAGTCAATAATACAGTCACCCCCTTTTTTGATAAATTCCACTGCAATACCATCCAAACCTGCTGCCTTGCCGGCTTTCATCTTCCGCAAAGCTTTTACTACGTCTTCTCTGTTTACCAAATCATTTTCCCTAACCCTCTCACTTTGCACACCACCTCGACCAAAACACCCTATATCTGCCACTCTATCATCAAACACATTAAACAAACCTTCAAAATACTCACTCTATCTCCTTCTCACATCACCACTACTTGTTATCACCCCCCCATTTGCGCCCTTCACTGAAGTTCCCATTTGCCCACTTGTCTTACGCTTTTATTTACCTCTTTTCAGAACATCTTTTTATTCTCCCTAAAATTTAATGATACTCTCTCACCCCAACTCTTATTTGCCCTCTTTTTCACCTCTTGCACCTTTCTCTTGACCTCCTGTCTCTTTCTTTTATACATCTCCCACTCAATTGCATTTTTTCCCTGCAAAAATCGTCCAAATGCCTCTCTCTTCTCTTTCACTAATACTCTTACTTCTTCATCCCAACACTCACTACCCTTTCTAATTAACCCACCTCCCACTCTTCTCATGCCACAAGCATCTTTTGCGCAATCCATCACTGATTCCCTAAATACATCCCATTCCCCCCCCACTCCCCTTACTTCCATTGTTCTCACCTTTTTCCATTCTGTACTCAGTCTCTCCTGGTACTTCCTCGCACAAGTCTCCTTCCCAAACTCACTTACTCTCACCACCCTCTTCACCGGCAAAAAAAAAAAAAAAAAAATATATATATATATATATATATATATATATATATATATATATATATATATATATATATATATATATATATATATATATATTTTTTTTTTTTTTGCTTTGTCGCTGTCTCCCGCGTTTGCGAGGTAGCGCAAGGAAACAGACGAAAGAAATGGCCCAACCCACCCCCATAAACAAGTATATACATACGTCCACACACGCAAATATACATACCTACACAGCTTTCCATGGTTTACCCCAGACGCTTCACATGCCCTGATTCAACGTTGACCACTGACAGTACGTCAACCCCGGTATACCACATCGATCCAATTCAATCTATTCCTTGCCTTCCTTTCACCCTCCTTGATGTTCAGGCCCCGATCACTCAAAATCTTTTTCACTCCATCTTTTCACCTCCAATTTGGGGTCCCACTTCTCCTCGTTCCCTCCACCTCCGACACATGTATCCTCTTGGTCAATCTTTCCTCACTCATTCTCTCCAGTGCCCAAACCATTTCAAAACACCCTCTTCTGCTCTCTCAACCACGCTCTTTTTATTTTCACACATCTCTCTTACCCTTACGTTACTTACTCGATCAAACCACCTCACACCACATATTGTCCTCAAACATCTCATTTCCAGCACATCCATCCTCCTGCGCACAACTCTATCCATAGCCCCACGCCTCGCAACCATACATTGTTGGAACGACTATTCCTTCAAACATACCCATTTTTGCTTTCCGAGATAATGTTCTCGACTTCCACACATTCTTCAAGGCTCCCAGAATTTTCGCCCCCTCCCCCACCCTATGATCCACTTCCGCTTCCATGGTTCCATCCGCTGCCAGATCCACTCCCAGATATCTAAAACACTTTACTTCCTCCAGTTTTCTCCATTCAAACTTACCTCCCAATTGACTTGAACCTCAAGCCTATTGTTCCTAATAACCTTGCTCTTATTCACATTTACTCTTAACTTTCTTCTTTCACACACTTTACTAAACTCAGTCACCAGCTTCTGCAGTTTCTCACATGAATCAGCCACCAGCGCTGTATCAAGAGCGAACAACAACTGACTCACTTCCCAAGCTCTCTCATCCCCAACAGACTTCATACTTGCCCCTCTTTCCAAAACTCTTGCATTCACCTCCCTAACAACCCCATCCATAAACAAATTAAACAACCATGGAGACATCACCACACCCCTGCCGCAAACCTACATTCACTGAGAACCAATCACTTTCCTCTCTTCCTACACGTACACATGCCTTACATCCTCGATAAAAACTTTTCACTGCTTCTAACAACTTGCCTCCCACACCCTATAATTCTTAATGGCTTCCATAGAGCATCTCTATCAACTCTATCATATGCCTTCTCCAGATCCATAAATGCTACATACAAATCCATTTGTTTTTCTAAGTATTTCTCACATACATTCTTCAAAGGAAACACCTGATCCACACACCTCTACCACTTCTGAAACCACACTGCTCTTCCCCAATCTGATGCTCTGTACATGCCTTCACCCTCTCAATCAATACCCTTCCATATAATTTACCAGGAATACTCAACAAACTTATACCTCTGTAATTTGAGCACTCACTCTTACCCCCTTTGCCTTTGTACAATGGCATTATGCACGCATTCCCCCAATCCTCAGGCACCTCACCATGAGTCATACATACATTAAATAACCTTACCAACCAGTCAATAATACAGTCACCCCCTTTTTGATAAATTCCACTGCAATAACATCCAAACCTGCTGCCTTGATGGCTTTCATCTTACGCAAAGCTTTTACTACGTCTTCTCTGTTTACCAAATCATTTTCCCTAACCCTCTCACTTTGCACACCACCTCGACCAAAACACCCTATATCTGCCACTCTATCATCAAACACATTAAACAAACCTTCAAAATACTCACTCTATCTCCTTCTCACATCACCACTACTTGTTATCACCCCCCCATTTGCGCCCTTCACTGAAGTTCCCATTTGCCCACTTGTCTTACGCTTTTTATTTACCTCTTTTCAGAACATCTTTTTATTCTCCCTAAAATTTAATGATACTCTCTCACCCCAACTCTTATTTGCCCTCTTTTTCACCTCTTGCACCTTTCTCTTGACCTCCTGTCTCTTTCTTTTATACATCTCCCACTCAATTGCATTTTTTCCCTGCAAAAATCGTCCAAATGCCTCTCTCTTCTCTTTCACTAATACTCTTACTTCTTCATCCCAACACTCACTACCCTTTCTAATTAACCCACCTCCCACTCTTCTCATGCCACAAGCATCTTTTGCGCAATCCATCACTGATTCCCTAAATACATCCCATTCCCCCCCCACTCCCCTTACTTCCATTGTTCTCACCTTTTCCATTCTGTACTCAGTCTCTCCTGGTACTTCCTCGCACAAGTCTCCTTCCCAAACTCACTTACTCTCACCACCCTCTTCACCGGCAAAAAAAAAAAAAAAAAATATATATATATATATATATATATAATATATATATATATATAAATATATATATATATATATATATATAATATATATATATATTTTTTTTTTTTGCTTTGTCGCTGTCTCCCGCGTTTGCGAGGTAGCGCAAGGAAACAGACGAAAGAAATGGCCCAACCCACCCCCATAAACAAGTATATACATACGTCCACACACGCAAATATACATACCTACACAGCTTTCCATGGTTTACCCCAGACGCTTCACATGCCCTGATTCAACGTTGACCACTGACAGTACGTCAACCCCGGTATACCACATCGATCCAATTCAATCTATTCCTTGCCTTCCTTTCACCCTCCTTGATGTTCAGGCCCCGATCACTCAAAATCTTTTTCACTCCATCTTTTCACCTCCAATTTGGGTCCCACTTCTCCTCGTTCCCTCCACCTCCGACACATGTATCCTCTTGGTCATCTTTCCTCACTCATTCTCTCCAGTGCCCAAACCATTTCAAAACACCCTCTTCTGCTCTCTCAACCACGCTCTTTTTATTTTCACACATCTCTCTTACCCTTACGTTACTTACTCGATCAAACCACCTCACACCACATATTGTCCTCAAACATCTCATTTCCAGCACATCCATCCTCCTGCGCACAACTCTATCCATAGCCCCACGCCTCGCAACCATACATTGTTGGAACGACTATTCCTTCAAACATACCCATTTTTGCTTTCCGAGATAATGTTCTCGACTTCCACACATTCTTCAAGGCTCCCAGAATTTTCGCCCCCTCCCCCACCCTATGATCCACTTCCGCTTCCATGGTTCCATCCGCTGCCAGATCCACTCCCAGATATCTAAAACACTTTACTTCCTCCAGTTTTCTCCATTCAAACTTACCTCCCAATTGACTTGAACCTCAAGCCTATTGTTCCTAATAACCTTGCTCTTATTCACATTTACTCTTAACTTTCTTCTTTCACACACTTTACTAAACTCAGTCACCAGCTTCTGCAGTTTCTCACATGAATCAGCCACCAGCGCTGTATCAAGAGCGAACAACAACTGACTCACTTCCCAAGCTCTCTCATCCCCAACAGAGTTCATGCTTGCCCCTCTTTCCAAAACTCTTGCATTCACCTCCCTAACAACCCCATCCATAAACAAATTAAACAACCATGGAGACATCACACAACCCTGCCGCAAACCTACATTCACTGAGAACCAATCACTTTCCTCTCTTCCTACACGTACACATGCCTTACATCCTTGATATATATATATATATATATATATATATATATATACGAATAAAGTGCATATGAACGCGCACCTTCATAGAACATACAAACCTCCCACAGCCAGGATCGAACCCGGGACCCCTGTGCAAGAGGCAGGCATGCTAACCGGTAGGCTATGGGACTATATAATAGGAAACAACTATTCGAAATACTGAGTACTCGAATACCCTTCGTCTCACAATGGTGAGCAACGGAGTCTATACTTGGTTGTTTCCGAAGAGACGCACATAGCCACCTGATAGCGTTTTACCGAACCTAACTGTAGAACGCGGAGGTATATAAATACGAATAAAGTGCATATGAACGCGCACCGTCATAGAACATACAAACCTCCAACAGCCAGGATCGAACCTGGGACCCCTGTGCAAGAGGCAGGCATGTATCCGCTAGGCTATGGGCTAGCCTAGCGGTTAGCAAGCCTGCCTCTTGCACAGGGGTCCCAGGTTCGATCGTGGCTGTTGGAGGTTTGTATGATATATATATATATATATATTTATATATATATATATATATATATATATATATATATATATATATATATATATATATATATATATATTCATATATAAATATATATATATATATATATATATATATATATATATATATATATTTTCTTTCATACTATTCGCCATTTCCCGCATTAGCGAGGTAGCGTTGAGAACAGAGGACTGGGCCCTTGAGGGAATATCCTCACCTGGGCCCCTTCTCTGTTCCCTCTTTTGGAAAATTAAAAAAAAAAGTGAGAGGGGAGGATTTCCAGCCCCCCGCTCCCTCCCCTTTTAGTCGCCTTCTACGACACGCAGGGAATACGTGGGAAGTATTCTTTCTCCCCTATCCCCAGGGATAATATATATATATATATATATATATATATATATATATATATATATATATATATATATATATGTATATATGAACTCAATTAGGGCATGCAGTTGCCTGCACTACCTCAACTAACATTTGAACATGTACGTAACTGTATTTCTCATCGTAAATACATATGCCGTGCATAGGCTTGTGGTAGACTCTGATGTGTGTCATATTGGTAATATCATAATTTTGCAATGGTAATATATACTTGAGAAAGGTAATTGATATCTTTCTTTTAAGCTAATAACAAGCAGTTGTAGAGTGTTAATGGTACTACATCTTATGTGGGAAGTGGAGAGAATGATGTAGCTATAGCAGGACATGATTACCACACTATATTACAGTAGGTTTGCGGTCGAGCTGAACTGCCCGGTGTTCAGGAATGACTTGGGCAAAGATGGACAGTTGCATCAACACATGAGAACCTTGGGCATTCTAACATTTAGAATATATCACAACCCTACAACTTCATAACAATCCTAACATTATAGAGTATGTCACAACCCTACACCTGTATAACAATCCTGGTATTATAGAGCATATCACAACCCTACAACTTCATAACAATCCTAACATTATAGAGTATATCACAACCCTACACCTGCATAACATTCCTAACATCATAGAATACATCACAACACTACACCTGCATAACAATCCTGGTATTATAGAGCATATCACAACCCTACACCTGCATAACAATCCTAACATTATAGAGCATATCACAACCCTACACCTGCATAACAATCCTAACATTATAGAGTATATCACAACCCTACACCTACATAACATTCCTGGTATTATAGAGTATATCACAACCCTACACCTGCATAACAATCCTAACATTATAGAGCATATCACAACCCTACACCTGCATAACATTCCTAACATTATAGAGCATATCACAACCCTACACCTGCATAACAATCCTAACATTATAGAGCATATCACAACCCTACACCTACATAACATTCCTGGTATTATAGAGTATATCACAACCCTACACCTGCATAACAATCCTAACATTATAGAGCATATCACAACCCTACACCTGCATAACATTCCTGGTATTATAGAGTATATCACAACCCTACACCTGCATAACAATCCTAACATTATAGAGCATATCACAACCCTACACCTGCATAACAATCCTAACATTATAGAGTATATCACAACCCTACACCTACATAACATTCCTGGTATTATAGAGTATATCACAACCCTACACCTGCATAACAATCCTAACATTATAGAGCATATCACAACCGTACACCTGTATAATAATCCTAACATTATAGAGTATATCACAACCCTACACCTGCATAACAATCCTGGTATTATAGAGCATATCACAACCCTACACCTGCATAACAATCCTGGTATTATAGAGCATATCACAACCCTACACCTGCATAACATTCCTAACATTATAGAGTATATCACAACCCTACACCTGCATAACATTCCTAACATTATAGAGTATATCACAACCCTACACCTGCATAACATTCCTGGTATTATAGAGTATATCACAACACTACACCTGCATAACAATCCTAGCATCATAGAGTACATCACAACACCTGCATAACATTCCTAACATTATAGAGTATATCACAACCCTACATGTGTATAACAATCCTAACATTGTAGAGTATATCACAACACTACACCTGCATAACAATCTTAGCATTTATGTGTTCTGTTTCTTCAATTGTTTTTCCTAGGAAGGTTATGTATAAATGAAGCTATCATCATCATCTTCCCTCATATGAGTCAAAATATATCTTCCTTAAAACCTTCTTTGTTCTATATTTAATTCCCTCATTAGTTCTCTTATCTCATTATGCGTTTATACACCAGGGAATATCGGCTACTCGCTTTTACCTGCATTTTGTGGTTATTTCACTGTTACTCCTATATCAGAATCATCTTTTCTTTGAACTGTAATGTAGTTATAGCACGACAGTACTTACGCCATCTTTGTTTGCATGGTGTAAACTCAGATTAATTTCAATATTTGTTTACGTTCCTCTCCGTTTCTCTCTCTTGAATGTTAGCGCTATCATCACTACCAGGAACTCCCTCTGGGTCATCTAACTGTTGAGAAAGCATGGCTTCACTACACAGTGCTCGGTAAAACCTGTATTTCCTCCATCGATCTCCTTAAATTCATTTCCTTATGTAATATATCATATTTTCTCTTATCTTCTTCCTTCTCTCCTGTGTTCTACTTCCATTAATGATATACTTTCTTGAGCTTTTCATTCTATGCTAAATTGTACATCCTCACTGGATATTATGGTAAGGTTAGCGCCATTTGCTATCATTCTAGTAAACACAGACTTTTCCAGCCATAATTTCACAGTTTGTGATAGTCTTCATCAGTGTCTTTACCAAAGTCTAACTCTTCTCTCATCCTCTAACCCATACGGCAATTACTGGTCGCTTTGTCTCCCAATTTCCAAACTGTTTTCGTTGTTCTTTGTGATCTACTCCATCATATAAACTCCCTTGGTGTAGCGGTTAGCGTTTCTGACTGTGACGCATTCACGGGCCGCCCAGGATCGAGCGCATAGGCTCGAATCCTGGTTGTGGCAGTCGGTCCACAGTCAACCCAGCTGTTCATCCACCCCTAGGGGTTAGTTGATAAAATTAGTAACTGGTTCATACTAGGGTCATGGTGACTGATTAGATAAATCATTCAACACCGAAGAGACAAGTGCTGATTAAGCCTGATTATGATGTAAACAATGTTACTCTGAATAATATGTTCTGGGAGCATCTCCATGTGTCACGAATGTCGTTCATCTACAGGTAGTGACTCACGCCTCCGTACACCACGGGTCAGCAATGGTAGATGACTGGACACGTCCAGTCGGTTTGGTAGTCAAGGGGGCAAATTGTGTGTGTGTATATATATATATATATATATATATATATATATATATATATATATAGTATGTATATATATATACAGGAGGGTGAAAGGCGTGCAAGAAATAGAGTGAATTTGAACAATGTGGTATACCGGGGTCGACGTGCTGTCACTGTATTGAACCAGGGCATGTGAAGCGTCTGAGGTAAAGCATGGAAAGTTTTGTAGGGCCTGGATGTGGAAAGGCGTTATTGGATTACGTGTTAATTGATAGGCGAGCGAAAAAAAGAGGGAATGTTGGGGTGAAAAGAGTGGTGAGAGTATATATATATATATATATATATATATATATATATATATATATATATATATATATATATATATATATATATATATATATATATATATATATATATATATATATATATATATATATATATATATATATATATATATATATATATATATATATATATATATATATATATATATATATATATATGTGTGTGTGGACGTTTATGTATATACATGTGTATGTGGGTGGGTTGGGCCATTCTTTCGTCTGTTTCCTTGCGCTAATTCGCTATCGCGGGAGACAGCGACAAAGAAAAATAGAATAGAATAAATAATGCATGTATATATTCCTATGAGTCCACGGGGAATATGAAACATGATAAGTACCCATGTGCACTTTCGTGTAATAATCACATCATCAGGGGATATGCAAGAGGAAATATAAGTCAATTGATATACAACGAAGAGACGTAGCTAGGACACCATTTGGTAAACAAGCACTTTTTTACCAAGCTACGTCTCTTTTTTGTATAGCAATTGACGTACATTTCTTTCTTGTATCTCCCCTGTTGATGTGATTATTACACGAAAGTGCACTTGGGAACTTTTCGTTTATCATTTTCCTCGTGGACTCATTGGAACATACTTGATCACGCGCAAAATTTTGATCCTTTCATATGTATATATATATAATATATGCATGAGAGAGAGAGAGAGAGAGAGAGAGAGAGAGAGAGAGAGAGAGAGAGAGAGAGAGAGAGAGAGAGAGAGAGAGAGAGAGAGAGAGAGAGACTAAGGTAAACCCGGGCAGAAATTTATAGCGACATACATACACAGTAAACTCAAATGAGGTGTAGACTGACATTAAAGGTACAATGAGAACTATATTTCACGCATGTTGTAGGAAGGAGAGAAAATGTGTTTCACTGAGTTAAAGAATGACTGTCATTAAAGGAAAAGGGAGAAAACACATATATCTAAGTGTTATGCTGGCGCCAACCTTATTGATTTTCGTTAGCTACGTCCTGCACGAGTCATGAACGCAAGAATGTCTTCTTTATAGCAGAAGGTAAATAAACAACAGTTGATACAAAGATTTTTATTATATTCTTCACATGGAACATTTATCAGTGTACAGAAACACATTGTTATGGGTGTGGCTGTGTGTTGAGGCATTATGGTACAGGAGCCACTACCACAACACCACACCCACTCCAACACCTGTGGCTGTGTGTTGAGGCATTATGGTACAGGAGCCACTACCACAACACCACACCCACTCCAACACCTGTGGCTGTGTGTTGAAGCATTATGGTACAGCAGCCACTACCACAACACTACACCCACTCCAACACCTGTGGCTGTGTGTTGAAGCATTATGGTACAGCAGCCACTACCACAACACTACACCCACTCCAACACCTGTGGCTGTGTGCTGAGGCATTATGGTACAGGAGCCACTACCACAACACCACACCCACTCCAACACCTGTGGCTGTGTGTTGAGGCATTATGGTACAGGAGCCACTACCACAACACCACACCCACTCCAACACCTGTGGCTGTGTGTTGAGGCATTATGGCACAGGAGCCACTACCACAACACCACACCCACTCCAACACCTGTGGCTGTGTGTTGAGGCATTATGGTACAGGAGCCACTACCACAACACTACACCCACTCCAACACCTGTGGCTGTGTGCTGAAGCATTATGGTACAGGAGCCACCACTACAACACACCTACTCGCCATCCTACACCCTTATACACTTTGTTCTGCGAGTTGGTGTGCTTATATATGTGTGTGTATGTGTGTTTTGTGTGTGTGTGTGTGTGTGTGTGTGTGTGTGTGTGTGTGTGTGTGTGTGTGTGTGTGTGTGTGTGTGTAAGCAGTACATTTCATTTATAATCCTTCGCTCTCTATCGTTCCCACACAGATGGGCAAGCGCCTGTACTGTAGCACATTCAAACATCAAGATGATATAGGAAACTGACACGTTCTTTGAATCAGGCTGAACTTGGTGTCCCAAAACGAGACATGAACATGTTCATGTAACTGACGAGGAGCGTTAAGGTTCTCTTTTGCGCAAATCATCACTGTCACGAGGTCAAGAGAAAGGTGCAAGAGGTGAAAAAGAGGGCAAATGAGATTTGGGGTGAGAGAGTATCATCAAATTTTAGGGAGAATAAAAAGATGTTTTGGAAGGAGGTAAACAACGAGCGTAAGACAAGAGAAAAAAATGGGAACATCGATGAAGGGGGCAAATGGGGAGGTAATAACAAGTAGTGAAGTGAGAAGGTAATGGAGTGAATTTTTTGAATTTTTTTTTAATGTGTTTGATGATAGAGTGGCAGATATAGGGTGTTTTGGTAGGGGTGGTGTGCGAAGTGAGAGGGTTAGGGAGAATGATTTGGTGAACAGAGAAGAGGTAGTGAAAGCTTTATGGAAAATGAGATCCGGGAAGGCGGCGGGTTTGGATGGTATTGCTGTGGAATTTATTAAAAAAGGGGGTGACTGTATTGTTGACTGGTTGGTAAGGATATTCAATGTATGTATGGATTATGGTGAAGTGCCTGAGGATTGGCGGAATGCGTGCATAGTGCCATTGTACAAAGGCAAAGGGGATTAAGGTGAGTATCCTTAACAAGGAAGGAGGGCAAATTATGGGGTGATGATTTAGAGAAGGCGGCAGGAGTCCAAGAGGAAGGTGCAGGAGTTGAAAAACAGGACAAATGAGAGCTAGGGTAAGTGAGTAACTTTAAACTTTAGGGAGAATAAAATGTTTTTGAAGAAAGTGAACAATATGTGAAAGGCAAAAAAAGAAATGGGAACATCGGTGAAGGAGCAAGAGGGGAAGTGATAACAGATAATGATAGAATGAGGAGGAAATAGGGTGAGCATTTTAGAGGACTATAAAATGGTTTTGATGATAGATTGGCAGATATAGGGCGTTGGTGTGATATGTGAAGTGAGAGAGTCATAGAGAGTGGTTTGGTAAAGAGAGACGAGGTGGTAAAAGCCTTGCGTAAAATGAAATGTGGCAAGGTGGCTGGAGTTGTTGATATTGCAGTTGAATTTATCAAGAAAGGTTGTGACTGTGTAGTTGACTGATTGGTGACGATTTTAACTATGCATGGATCATGGTGAAGTGCCTGAGGATTAGAGGAATGCATGTTTAGTACCACTGTATAAAGGCAAGGGGTATAAAGGTGAGTGTTCAAACTACAGAGATATGAGTCTGTTGAGTATACTTGGTAAGTTGCATGGAAGAGTAGTGACTGAAAGGTTAAAGGCATGTACAGAGCATCAGACTGGGGAGGAGCAGTGTGATTTCAGAAGAGGCATAGGATGTGAAGATCGGGTGTTTACTTAAAAGAATGTGAGAAACGCTTGGATGGATTTGTATGTAGCATTCATGGATCTGAAGACATATGACAGGGTGGATACAGATGCTTTCCGGAAGATGGTAAGGAAAAACGGTGTGAAAGGAAAGTTGCTAGAAGCAGTGAGGTTTTTATCAAGGGTATAAGGCATGTTTACGAGTAGGAAGAGAGGTGAGTGAACTGTTCCAAGTGAAAGTTAATTTGCGGCAGGGGTGGGTGATGTCACCATGGCTATTTAATTTGTTTATGGATGGGGTTGTTGAGGAGGTAGATACGAGATCCTTGGAGAGAGGGGCGAATATGCAATTTGTGGGGGATGAGAAGACCTTGGAAGTAAGTCAGTTTTTTTTTGCTGATGATACAGTTCCGTTGGCGGCTTCAAGCGAGAAACATGTTGGTGACTAAGGTTGGAAGAATGCGTGAAAGGAGGAAAGCGAGAGCGAATAAAAGCAAAGTTACTAGGTTTAGCAGGGTTGAGGTACAGGTTAGTTGTAAATGTGAACTTGAATGGGAAAGACTGAAGGAAGCAAAGTTTTACAAATACCTGGGATTAGACATGGCAGCGAATAGAACCATGGAGGACAAGTTGAGTCATAGGGTGGGGAAGGGGGTGAAAGTTCTGAGAGCGCTGAAAAAATGTGTTAAAAGAGAGAACGTTATATGGGAGAGTAAAAATGGGTATGTTTGAGGGAGTACTAGACCAAACAATATCATACAGATGCAAGTCATGGGCCAAGGTAAGGCTGTGCTGAGGGGGTGGATATGCTGGATATAAAATGTTTGAAGCTCGAATAAGTAATTCACGGTAAGAGGGATATATGGAAATAAAAAGAGTGTGGTTTAAATAGACGAGGGTGTGCTGAAATAATTCGGATATATGAAGAAAATGAGTGAAGAAAGGTTG
Source organism: Panulirus ornatus (assembly GCF_036320965.1). NCBI lineage: Eukaryota > Metazoa > Arthropoda > Malacostraca > Decapoda > Palinuridae > Panulirus > Panulirus ornatus. Next base: position 11,938,920 of record NC_092295.1, read on the forward strand.
ACAAAGAGGATGATATGTCCCAGAAGTGGAGGGAACAAGGAGAACAGGGAGACCAAATTGGAGATGGAAGGATATAGTGAAAAAGATATTGAGTGATCGAGGCTTGAACATGCAGAAAGGTGAAAGGCGTTTACGGGATAGAGTGAATTGAAAGTATGCGGTATACTGAGGTCGACGTGCTGTCCGTGGACTAAACCAGTACGTGTGAAACGTCTGGGGTGAGCCATGGAAAAGCCTCTGGGTCTGGGATGTGGATAAGGATCCGTGGTATCGGTGCATTACACAGGACAGCTACAGAACGGTTGAAAGCTGGTGCGACGTTTCTTCGTCTGTTTCTGGCCCTACCTCGCTAATTCGGGAAACGGAGATCAGGTATTTGAAATTGATTATATATATATATATATATATATATATATATATATATATATATATATATATATATATATATATATTTTTTCTTCTTTTCTTTCAAACTATTCGCCATTTCCCGCGTTAGCGAGGTAGCGTTAGGAACAGAGGACTGGGCCTTTTTTGGAATATCCTCACCTGGCCCCCTCTGTTCCTTCTTTTGGAAAATTAAAAAAAAAAACGAGAGGGGAGGATTTCCAGCCCCCCGCTCCCTCCCCTTTTAGTCGCCTTCTACGACACGCAGGGAATACGTGGGAAGTATTCTTAATCCCCTATCCCCAGGGAAAATATATATATATATATATATATATATATATATATATATATATATATATATATATATATATATATTTTTTTTTTTTTTTTTTTTTTTATACTTTGTCGCTGTCTCCCGCGTTTGCGAGGTAGCGCAAGGAAACAGACGAAAGAAATGGCCCAACCCCCCCCCCATACACATGTACATACACACGTCCACACACGCAAATATACATACCTACACAGCTTTCCATGGTTTACCCCAGACGCTTCACATGCCTTGATTCAATCCACTGACAGCACGTCAAACCCTGTATACCACATCGCTCCAATTCACTCTATTCCTTGCCCTCCTTTCACCCTCCTGCATGTTCAGGCCCCGATCACACAAAATCTTTTTCACTCCATCTTTCCACCTCCAATTTGGTCTCCCTCTTCTCCTCGTTCCCTCCACCTCCGACACATATATCCTCTTGGTCAATCTTTCCTCACTCATTCTCTCCATGTGCCCAAACCATTTCAAAACACCCTCTTCTGCTCTCTCAACCACGCTCTTTTTATTTCCACACATCTCTCTTACCCTTACGTTACTTACTCGATCAAACCACCTCACACCACACATTGTCCTCAAACATCTCATATATATATATATATATATATATATATATATATATATATTTTTTTTTTTTTTTCATACTATTCGCCATTTCCCGCATTAGCGAGGTAGCGTTAAGAACAGAGGACTGGGCCTTTGAAGGAATATCCTCATATGGCCCCCTTCTCTGTTCCTTCTTTTGGAAAATTTGAAAAAAAAATGAGAGGGGAGGATTTCCAGCCCCCCGCTCCCTTCCCTTTTAGTCGCCTTCTACGACATGCAGGGAATACGTGGGAAGTATTCTTTCTCCCCGATATATATTTATCTATTTATTCACTTTGCCCCGTCGCCGTCTCCCGCGCCAGCGAGGTAGTGCAAGGAAACAGACGAAAGAATGGCCCAACCCACCCACATACACATGTATATACATACACGTCCACACACACCAACATATACATACCTATACATCTCAACGTATACATATATATACACACACAGACATATACATATATACCCATGTACATAATTCATACTGTCTGCCTTTATTCATTCCCATCGCCACCCCGCCACACATGGAATAACAACATCCTTCCCCCTCATATATATATATATATATATATATATATATATATATATATATATATATATATATATATATATATATATATATATATATATATATATATATATATATATATATATATATATATATATATATATATATATATAACATATATATATATATATATATTTTTTTTTTTTTTTTTTTTTTTTTTTTATAATTTGTGGCTGTATCCCGCGTTTGCGGGGTAGCGCAAGGAAACAGACGAAAGAAATGGCCCAACCCCCCCCCCCCATACACATGTACATACACACGTCCACACACGCAAATATACATACCTACACAGCTTTCCATGGTTTACCCCAGACGCTTCACATGCCTTGCTTCAATCCACTGACAGCACGTCAACCCCTGTATACCACATGACTCCAATTCACTCTATTTCTTGCCCTCCTTTCACCCTCCTGCATGTTCAGGCCCCGATCACACAAAATCTTTTTCACTCCATCTTTCCACCTCCAATTTGGTCTCCCTCTTCTCCTCGTTCCCTCCACCTCCGACACATATATCCTCTTGGTCAATCTCTCCTCACTCATTCTCTCCATGTGCCCAAACCATTTCAAAACACCCTCTTCTGCTCTCTCAACCACGCTCTTTTTATTTCCACACATCTCTCTTACCCTTACGTTACTTACTCGCTCAAACCACCTCACACCACACATTGTCCTCAAACATCTCATTTCCAGCACATCCATCCTCCTGCGCACATCTCTATCCATAGCCCACGCCTCGCAACCATACAGCATTGTTGGTACCACTATTCCCTCAAACATACCCATTTTTGCTTTCCGAGATAATGTTCTCGACTTCCACACATTTTTCAAGGCTCCCAAAATTTTCGCCCCCTCCCCCACCCTATGATCCACTTCCGCTTCCATGGTTCCATCCGCTGACAGATCCACTCCCAGATATCTAAAACACTTCACTTCCTCCAGTTTTTCTCCATTCAAACTCACCTCCCAATTGACTTGACCCTCACCCCTACTGTACCTAATAACCTTGCTCTTATTCACATTTACTCTCAACTTTCTTCTTCCACACACTTTACCAAACTCAGTCACCAGTTTCTGCAGTTTCTCACATGAATCAGCCACCAGCGCTGTATCATCAGCGAACAACAATTGACTCATATATATATATATATATATATATATATATATATATATATATATATATATATATATATATATATATATATATATATATATATATATATATATATATATATATATATATATATATATATATATATATATATATATATATATATATATATATATATATATATATATATATATATATATATATATATATATATATATAAATATATATATATTTCTTTTTTCTTTCATACTATTCGCCATTTCCCGCATTAGCGAGGTAGCATTAAGAACAGAGGACTGGGCCTATATATATATATATATATATATATATATATATATATATATATATATATATATATATATTCATGGAGAATAGGTAGGGTAAATTCTCATATACAAGGAAGTGCTGTGTCTTACACGGTAAGTAATGGTGACACCTTATTGGTTTGAAGATTGCTCAGTTCATTTGGGTAAGGAATGGTAAGGAATATATTACTGATACAGAATTATTGTTGTGCAGAGACAGTATCACCAGCTGGTCAACCACACCTAACAGTGGACATGATGTAACACACTGGCCTATATAGAAACACAAATGGACATTCAACTGCAAACACTAATAGACTACCTAGATTGTACATATAGCTATCCTACATCTATCGTGTCCCCCAGCCATGATGAAAAACACTGGTAGTATAACAGCTAACAAAACAAAAGGTAGCAATATCAAAGTTCACATTCCACATTTCAGTTCAGTTTTTACTATGTGCATAATATTTACATACATGATATACATTCACAGCATAGCGAGTATCTTATTTACAGCACACTGGACTACACTGGACTACACTGGACTACACATGGGTAAAGCACCAAATGATCCATCAACATTCCAGACAGGAGACACCGTCCAGGGAAACATGATATGGCAGGTGTGTAAGACTTCAGGTTCTGGAATATTTGGGCGCAGCCAGGGGCTTCAGCGTCTCCCCTGGCCTCGTCCTGAGTTCTGAGCTTGTTGTTGCTGTTGCTGTCTTGGGTAATGCTGTGAGGTCTGGAAATGTGATGGAAGAAGGACGCGCTAAATGTTTGTTCCTCTAGCTTAAACAGGATATCAATATAGTTCCCTATCATTAGGTTTGTCTATACACTCTAGAAATCACCCCACAGTATGTAAATATTCATGAATTACATAATAACTAGTGGGCCATCATCAGCTGCTGGGTGTACCTTTGTGATCTTACACCAGTGTTCTCGGAAATACACAGGAATACTAAATGAAATCAGACATTAAACGTATGTAGGAGTAATGAACAGGCATGATAGTAAACTTGGATATGTTAACCACACATTTAGGAAAGTCTCCTCAACAGATCCATGTGTGGGAGAGGATGTGATTCACTGCACATGACATCTTGTATTACTGGCTGTTTACACGTAAGGGATAACATTGCGCTGGTCACTTGGGGTACTGGAGAAGGTGGTAGTGAGACAGGTAACACGTGACGGACGACAAAAGGTGACGGTCCAGGTAACACCAGGAAGCTAGTTGGGCGACTTTGAAGATTACATTAAAATCGTTCTGCTGAATGGAGGAAAGATACGTAAAGCAGAACAGCGCAGAACAATGAGTGACTCAAAAGACAAGTGGTTGGGTGTTATGGTGCTCAGCAGACACAATACAAGAGAACCGGATTGTCAGTAAGATACAAGTGTGGCCAAACACTCGAACAGCCAAGGGTGACATTAGTCAACGAGGATATTACCACTTGATGAGTCTCAAAAATACGACGTATCAAAGTGCTGACTTAAGAGTGAAAAGATAACAGTGAGGAGTGTTTATTTCAGTGTGTGTGTAGATCACTTTTATGATGTAGAGGTCATGGGACGACAGCCAGAGATGATTACAGAGTCGTTTGCGTCGACAGGATATGTATGAGAAGAGGGGAGAGAAGAATGGGTGTCTAGAGTATCGGTTGAAGAATGGATGGTGAGGGTTTACACGAGGGAAGCCGGGTTATGGTGCGCCCGTGTAGTGAGCACTGTGGTATTGGTGAGCGTGAGGCGGTGTGTGGGAGCCTGTGTGCCGTTGTCAGTCCCCACAACCTTAAGAGGAACCTGCTCCGTCCTGACCGCCGTGGTCAGACGTGTCCCTGTTGACTCTGCTCCATCCCACTCACCTCTGCCGCCGAACCCCTTGCACCAGCAGAAGACGTGCCTGTTGAAGTACTTTCTGAAAGTCCCGCTGACGCAGTAGAGGGCGATGGGATTGATGCATGAGTTGATAAACGACAAACAGAAACCTACTATTCGAAAAGTGTGCCAATAGATGTCGTATTTTTCACTCGACTGTGGATCAAAATGCCACCATAGAGTGTATACATTCAGTGGCAGGAAACAGATGGCGAAGATGATCACAAAAGCGAGCACCATCTTGGCCACTTTCCTACGCGCCTTTGCCTGTCGCTGTTGACCAGCTGCCTCACCAGGAAGGTGCTGGGCTGACACAAGCAGATGGCGTGCCATCAGAACGTAGAAGGAGGCTATGAGAGCAAGAGGCAGTATATAATACACTATTACTTTCACTAAAGCGTGGATCTTTGGGTACAGTTTTCCCAAGTACTCTGGGAAGGGCGTACAAATCTGGTACTTTATGCCAGTGGATGTACTTAGTGTGGGCACATTTGAGAAGACGGCCGCAGGCGTAGCGAGAACAGCAGACGCCACCCATATCCCTACGGCGACGGCGATGGTGAGTCGACCCGCTGAGTCCGATACGTGATGTGACACGGGACGCACGATGGCCATGTATCGGTCGGCACTAAGGGCGGTGAGGGTGAAGACGGTGATCCCTAGACTCAAGTCCTTGGCGAACTCAGAGGCGCGACACACCGCCTCTCCGAATGGATAGGATGGCACTGTGTAGATGATGGATGTGAAGGGCACCGTCAAGAGCACCATCAGGAGGTCCCCCGCCGCTAGCGACACCAGGTGAGTGTTGGGCGTACTCCTGCAACACAGTAACACAATGTTAGAAATCACGAGAGAAAATCTCTACTGTGGTTCTCACATCTAATACACCAGTCATAAGTTCCGTCTTTCTCATAAGAAGCTTCGTCTTCGTGCATCTTACATACAGTATTGAGACAACCCAATTGTACTACAAGAAAGACATCAAGACCCATCATCCTAACAATGTGGGAAATGCTGATACATTTATGAAAACTAGACATATAAAATGAAGCTCTTAATGGTAATGTAAAATACATTTTGAGACCAGGAAACAGTGAGATATAATAGTTTCTCTGGAGACTATATCTATCTCTAGCTCAAGTCAATATGGTGATTCTTGTACTGCCCAGAGGATCTGTTTATTAACATCCCACATGTGATAACAAGTCTCTTAACGAGCAAAGTCTAGTTTCCAGGAATATCACATGATGTTGGTGAACGAGTATAACTTCACATGTCTAACTATATTCCGAGGGCGTAACTCTATGGTACCTACATTAGAATTATGGAAGTGTTGGTCACATAAGAAATATGTGAATGATTTTCAGACTCGCTGCAGCAGCACTAAAGATGTTTCATACTTTCCATGCTTATAGAATGGATATCACGTAAATCATTCCGTTCCGTCGTTCACCCAGTGCAGCTATATCCAGTTAAGCTCAGTGAACACGTAAATCATTCCGTTCCGTCGTTCACCCAGAGCAGATATATCCAGTTAAGCTCAGTGCAATTACTTTCACTTAGTCGTATCATCTTATGAATGAAATGTGAAGTACGTGGCATGATTACCAATTGTATAACTAATACAGAGAGATTCAGAGTTGATATTATGAGGAAGAAGATGCTAGGGAGGTACAGAACAAGATGACAGGTCAACCATCAGCCAGGGAGGTACTGAGCCAACACTTATGGTGGCTGTCGTATTCCCTTCCCTAACCATGGTTGCTGTGTTTTCATTCTGCCTCACCTGCTTATCGTATCCTTGTGAGTATTCCACAAACACTTTATGTCACTATCTCTCACATAGCATTCGACGTCACCTAACACACTTGATTACCAACTGACATACATATTTCATAGACAACATGCGAAAATATACCAAAAAGAATGTGTCTCCGACGCTCTGTCGACACTAAACATACACTCAGCCAATCCTTAAGCACCTTACCATGATTCAAACATGAATTGATAATCTTAACTAACCAATCAAGACAACAGTTGCCTATTTTTTCTTAATGGATTCAACTGTGATCAGTACTGCTCTTATCCTATAATACATTTCTTAGTATTAACAATATATCAGTATTACATCCGGCCATATCCTTTAACCAGAAGTGAACTATCTCATCAGTTCTTAAGAATTTAAAGTTATTTGTTCAAAATAGGAGCATTTCTACCCTCCATAGTATCCAATGGCGGGTCTCGGTGGCCAGCAGGGCCATGAGAGCCAATCAATTGTCAGCAGTGTGTTAGAAACTTGTGTACACATGAGGTGTGTTATGAAGCCTCGTCATCCCCTCGTAGCCCTACACTGTACAAACAAGTTTCTCCCCTGAGCTGTTACCACTCATAATATAGTTTATTTTCTTAGTCGTCCATGGAAGCATCGGCCAGTTAGTTTGTAGAGAATAGGATGTCTCATTCCACATATATTGTCTTCTTTCAAGAACTAAAAATGCCACAGAGCATCGAGCGACTTCTTGATTGTGAAATACATTGTCATACCCAGAATGCGACTTCTTGTAATGGTAAACCAAGCCACTAAAGCTGTGTTCTCGGTTCAGTAACAGAAACCACAGGGAAGCCATCAGTGATGGTGGTTAGGTGAAGGTATTCTCTGGCTACAATATACACTTCAGGATCTGACGTACCTGAATATGCTAGGTAACTTAGACTGAGGCAAAGCTAGTATACTTGGTACCACAGACTGAGGCAAAGCTAGTATACTACGTACAACACACTGAGGCAAACTTAGTATACTACGTACCACAGACTGAGGTAAAGCTAGTACACTTGGTACCACAGACTGAGGCAAAGCTAGTATACTAGGTACCACAGACTGAGGGAAACTTAGTATACTACGTACCACAGACTAAGGCGAACATAATATACCATATACAACAGGCCTAACCCATGCGTAGTTATACACTAGACTTCAGGAAAAGTGTACGAGAGAGAGAGAGAGAGAGAGAGAGAGAGAGAGAGAGAGAGAGAGAGAGAGAGAGAGAGAGAGAGAGAGAGAGAGAGAGAGAGAGAGAGAGAGAGAGAGAGAGAGAGAGAGAGAGAGAGAGAGAGAGAGAGAGAGTTAAATACGTCAGCATATTTAGAGTTTTTAATCTTCTTTCTTATGTTATCTAATTGTCTCAATATTGTTCTGCCATTAGGTGGGTGCTGAGTTCGTCTTTACCTCCAGGAACGTACGATTAAGGGCCGCATCCACTCACACTCATTCTCTAGTTGTAATATGCATTGCATCAAAACCACAGCTCCCTATCCACAACCAGGCCCTACAGACCTTCCTTTGGTTCCCCCTGATCTCTTTCCACGCTCTGGTTCAGTCTATTGATAGCATGTTGACCCCTGTAAGCCACATCATTCCAGTTTACTGTATCCCGTGTTCGCCTTTCCCTCCACTATATATTCAGGTCCCGATCAGTATAATCTTTTTCAATATATTCTTCCATCTACTTCTTGGCCTCTCCACTCATTCTCTCCATGTGTCCAAACCATTTCAGAACACCCTCTTCAGCTCTCTCAACCACGCTCTTTTTATTACCACACCTTTCTCTTGCCCTTTTATTACTTACTCGATAAAACCGCCTCACGCCACACTCTATCCTTAAACATCTAATTTCCAACACATCAACACGTCCACCCTCCTCTGCATATCCTCATCTTTAGCTCTCATCAGTACGTACTTATTCCTGCCCTCCCAGATAGGGACATCTCTCTCCTCACATTCCTCAATGCTACAAGATCCGTCGCCCACTTACCTACTCTTTAATTCACCTCCACTCCATTTGCTGACATATCCACTCCTATGTATCTAAAATGAATAATTTCCTTCATATTTTCACCCTTGAGACTCAAACCTCAGCCATCCCGTCCCTCTACCGTACTAAACCATAATATCCTTGTCTTAATCCACATTCGCCTCTCAATTTCTCGCTCCACACAGCCTTCCATACTCAGTCACCAATTTCTGCAGTTTCTCACTCAGATATACCACCAGTGCTGTGTCATCAGCAAACAAAAACTGACTCACCTCCTACCTCATCCCTACAGACAGCATTCCCGTTCCTATCTCCATTGACTTACATTTACTGCCTAACCATCCCGTCAATAAACACTGACATTACACACCTCTGCTGTAGACCAGCTTTCACTTGGTACCACTCACTCTCCTCTCTTCCTACTCGTACACATGCTTGATAAAAACTTCTCACCGTTTCCATCAGTTTCCCTACCAGACTATACATCCTTAAATCCTTCCATAAGGCATTTCTGTCAACCTTATCATATACTTTCTCCAGATCCACAAATGGCACATACAAATTCTTCGTTTTCAATAAGTATTTATCACACAATTTCTTTAAGACTAACACCTAATCTACACACTACATGCCACTTTTGACACTACACTGTTCCCAAACACCCTATATCTGCTACTCTATCATCAAACACATCTAAAAATCCTTCAAAATACTCACTTCATCTCCTCACTCCATCTCCTCCTCACTCCATCACTAATTGTTAACACTCTCCTCATTTAATGCCTTCACAGATGATCCCATTTGTCCCTTAGCTTGTCGCACACTTATCAACGCCCTTCCAAAACATGTTATTCTCCTTGAACTCATCGCAGCTCTGATTTGCACTCTTTTTTCAGCCATTGCACCCATGCCTAAACCAGTTACGTATTTTATCAACCAACCCCTAGGGAGGATGAACAGGTGGATTGACTGTGGACCGACCGTCGCAACCTGGATTATAGAACCTATGCGCTCGACCCTGGCGGTCCGTGAATGCCTCACAGCCATCAGAGATAACTGCTGTACCACGGAGGTCCACTTATGCAGGACGACAAATTAAACGAAGTGCAGTAGACATGCTGCATTTAAGAATCAGGATATGGAGGGAACAGATTAAATCTGTATCATTACATCGAAATATTTTGCAAAAGCGTCTGTTGGAAATGTTTGAGAGTCTGTATGAAGATGGAGGGCGAGCGAGGAGTCCTTAATCTTCTGCACTGGGATTTAAAAAAACGCTGAAATCTTAAAGATAAAGCGAGCTAGTTGGGTAAAGACGGACCCAGACGAACCCCAAGACTGACATCTGCGAAATGTTTTCTTTGTGATGAAAGAAAAAGAAAAGAAAAGAGACAATATTCTTAAATAAGCCGAGTGTAAGGAGAGTCTAATGGCAAAATTAACAACTCAAGAACTCTTAGATGGATTCTCTCTCTCTCTCTCTCTCTCTCTCTCTCTCTCTCTCTCTCTCTCTCTCTCTCTCTCTCTCTCTCTCTCTCTCTCTCTCTCTCTCTCTCTCTCTCTCTCTCTCTCTCTCTCATGTATTATCCACAGAAGAATATACAAAACGTCAGCTCTTACCAAAAAAACAGTAAATAGCCATAATACAAAGGACAAAGGAATAAGAAGTGAAAGCAAGAGGGATCTAGAAGATCAGAAATATGAGTAAATGATGACAGGTTTACTGTTAGATTAAAGCAAATAACACCACAGTTTGGTGTGTGTGTGTGTGTGTGTGTGTGTGTGTGTGTGTATCTACTTTTCTCCAATTGCCTCCTTGTAATGCACGGGGAGGGAGGTTTACACTCATGGGGCCTCCATATCTTGTACCTTTTAAACTTGTGTATGGTTTCTACATCTGCCATGTAATTACATTAATAAATCACTCACAAAACTGATGAATTAAACGTGGAAATATAGGAAATCTATATCATCTTAACCATGGCACTATTTCGTCAACGAGAGAGTTACAGACATCTTATACGACTAAGTTGAATGGCTTTTCAAAATGGCGAAGACATTGCTAGTGACGTCAAGCTTGTAAACACTGCCATATAAAGGCCAACGTGAGATGATCACCAGGAGTTAGGTAAGAGAGGGAGGGAGGGAGGGTGGGATGTGGGAGGGAGGGGTGAGGGACGGAGGGAGGGAGGCCGGGGAGGGGTGTGGGAGGGAAAAACTTGGAAAACATCCATTAAACTAAACCTATAATTGGACTCACTTGTTGATGGTCCGAGACATCATTAGTTCTCTCATAACAAGGAGAAAAATCCCCTTCAACTTTTTTACCGACGTAACTTGAATAATTCATCGTCAAATACGCATGGTAAATCTAGCCTGGTGACATTATACATATATGTAAAACTTTACATTGAAAGATATACATTTTCGCTTCTTCTTTCTTCCAAGAAAGAACTATAAAAGTCTCCATAACTTCCCAGTGACAGCAGAAACATTAGCGAACATCAGTATCATGAAGGTAACGAGATGTGAATTGATAAAAAGATCTGATAATGGCAGAAACCACTGAGAAAGATTACTTTGCACAGAACGATAAATTAATGTATGCTCTATGGAAAGAATCATTTCGTGATTCATATATTCTTAAAGCATCTTGGTACGTACCCTCTATGGTCGATTTACTAAACAGAAGCTCGTTTGAGATTGTAGCGAGTTCATTTAGTATATCAAATAACAACTGATGTGTTGTGAACTCGACCCTTTTCTTTGTGAACTGTGGTCATCTACAGCCAGTTAATAACTGGAATTGTCGATTCTGTAGGGAAATATCAAGTTCAAGTCGTAGGATACAGAGCGTTTACATTCCATAAGACATCTGGACATTAAAACACCATTAACACGTCTAGGTATCATGATAAACAGAGATACCACACATCACGAATATTTATGACCCGAGGATTTCACCAGTATCTTACCTCTCCTTTTGTTCAGGACCAGGAAGACACACACATATATATATATATTCATATACATCAGTATATATGTGCGAGGTCTTATGATTCACCGTTTGGTTTCAGAAGTGGTAGAGGATGTGTGGATCAGGTGTTTGCTTTGAAGAATGTATGTGAGAAATACTTAGAAAAGCAAATGGATTTGTATGTAGCATTTATGGATCTGGTGAAGGCATATGATAGAGTTGATAGAGATGCTCTTTGGAAGGTATTAAGAATATATGGTGTGGGAGGCAAGTTGTTAGAAGCAGTGAAAAGTTTTTATCGAGGATGTAAGGCATGTGTACGTGTAGGAAGAGAGGAAAGTGATTGGTTCTCAGTGAATGTAGGTTTGCGGCAGGGGTGTGTGATGTCTCCATGGTTGTTTAATTTGTTTATGGATGGGGTTGTTAGGGAGGTAAATGCAAGAGTCTTGGAAAGAGGGGCAAGTATGAAGTCTGTTGGGGATGAGAGAGCTTGGGAAGTGAGTCAGTTGTTGTTCGCTGATGATACAGCGCTGGTGGCGGATTCATGTGAGAAACTGCAGAAGCTGGTGACGGAGTTTGGTAAAGTGTGTGGAAGAAGAAAGTTAAGAGTAAATGTGAATAAGAGCAAGGTTATTAGGTACAGTAGGGTTGAGGGTCAAGTCAATTGGGAGGTGAGTTTGAATGGTGAAAAACTGGAGGAAGTGAAGTGTTTTAGATATCTGGGAGTGGATCTGTCAGCGGATGGAACCATGGAAGCGGAAGTGGATCATAGGGTGGGGGAGGGGGCGAAAATTTTGGGAGCCTTGAAAAATGTGTGGAAGTCGAGAACATTATCCCGGAAAGCAAAAATGGGTTTGTTTGAAGGAATAGTAGTTCCAACAATGTTGTATGGTTGCGAGGCGTGGGCTATGGATAGAGTTGTGCGCAGGAGGATGGATGTGCTGGAAATGAGATGTTTGAGGACAATGTGTGGTGTGAGGTGGTTTGATCGAGTAAGTAACGTAAGGGTAAGAGAGATGTGTGGAAATAAAAAGAGCGTGGTTGAGAGAGCAGAAGAGAGTGTTTTGAAATGGTTTGGGCACATGGAGAGAATGAGTGAGGAAAGATTGACCAAGAGGATATATGTGTCGGAGGTGGAGGGAACGAGGAGAAGAGGGAGACCAAATTGGAGGTGGAAAGATGGAGTGAAAAGGATTTTGTGTGATCGGGGCCTGAACATGCAGGAGGGTGAAAGGAGAGCAAGGAATAGAGTGAATTGGAGCGATGTGGTATACAGGGGTTGACGTGCTGTCAGTGGATTGAATCAAGGCATGTGAAGCGTCCGGGGTAAACCATGGAAAGCTGTGTAGGTATGTATATTTCCGTGTGTGGACGTGTGTATGTACATGTGTATGGGGGGGGGGTTGGGCCATTTCTTTCTTCTGTTTCCTTGCGCTACCTCGCAAACGCGGGAGACAGCGACAAAGTATAAAAAAAAAAAAAAAAAAAATATATATATATATATATATATATATATATATATATATATATATATATATATATATATATATATATATATATATATATATATATATATATATATATATATATGGAAATGAGATGTGTGAGGACAATGTGTGGTGTGAGGTGGTTTGATCGAGTGAGTAACGTAAGAGTAAGAGAGATGTGTGGAAATAAAAAGAGCGTGGTTGAGAGAGCAGAAGAGGGTGTTTTGAAGTGGTTTGGGCACATGGGTAGAATGAGTGAGGAAAGATTGACCAAGAGGATATATGTGTCGGAGGTGGAGGGAACGAGGAGAAGAGGGAGACCAAATTGGAGGTGGAAAGATGGAGTGAAAAAGATTTTGTGTGATCGGGGCCTGAACATGCAGGAGGGTGAAAGGAGGGCAAGGAATAGAGTGAATTGGAGCGATGTGGTATACCGGGGTTGACGTGCTGTCAGTGGATTGAATCAAGGTATGTGAAGCGTCTTGGGTAAACCATAGAAAGCTGTGTAGGTATGTATATTTGCGTGTGTGGACGTATGTATATACATGTGTATGGGGGTGGGTTGGGCCATTTCTTTCGTCTGTTTCCTTGCGCTACCTCGCAAACGCGGGAGACAGCGACAAAGTATAATAAAAAAATAAAATATATATATATATATATATATATATATATATATATATATATATATATATATATATATATATATATATATATATATATATATATATATATATGTATATATATATATATATATATATATATATATATATATATATATATATATATATATATATATATATATATATATATATATATATATATATGTATATATTATTATTATTATTATCATTATTACTTTGCTTTGTCGCTGTTTCCTGCGTGCGAGGTAGCGCAAGGAAACAGAAGAAAGAAATGGCCCAACCCACCCACATACACATGTATATACATACACGTCCGCACACGCAAATATACATACCTATACATCTCAATGTACACATATATATACACACACAGACACATACATATATACCCATGCACACAATTCACACTGTCTGCCTTTATTCATTCCCATCGCCACCTCGCCACACAGGGAATACCATCCCCCTCCCCCCTCATGTGTGCGGGGTAGCGCTAGGAAAAGACAACAAAGGCCTCATTCGTTCACATTCAGTCTCTAGTTGTCATGCAATAATGCCCGAAATCACAGCTCCCTTTCCACATCCAGGCCCCACACAGCTTTCCATGGTTTACCCCAAACGCTTCACATGCCCTGATTCAATCCACTGACAGCACGTCAACCCCGGTATACCACATCGATCCAATTCACTCTATTCCTTGCCCGTCTTTCACCCTCCTGCATGTTCAGGCCCGGATCACTCAAAATATTTTTCACTCCATCTTTCCACCTCCAATTTGGTCTCCCACTTCTCCTCGTTCCTTCCACCTCCGACACATACATCCTCTTGGCCAATCTTTCCACACTCATTCTCTCCATGTGCCCAAACCATTTCAAAACACCCTCTTCTGCTCTTTCAACCACGCTCTTTTTATTTCCACACATCTCTCTTACCCATACATTACTTACTCGATCAAACCACCTCACACAACACATTGTCCTCAAACATCTCATTTCCAGCACATCCACCCTCCTGCGCACAACTCTATTCATAGCCCACGCCTCGCAACCATACAACATTGTTGGAACCACTATTACTTCAAACATACCCATTTTTGCTTTCCGAGATAATCTTCTCGACTTCCAAACATTCTTCAGGGCTCCCAGAATTTTCGCCCCCTCCACCACCCTATGATTCACTTCCGCTTACATGGTTCCATCCGCTGCCAGATCCACTCCCAGATATCTAAAACACTTTACTTCCTCCAGCTTTTCTCCATTCAAACTTACCTCCCAATTGACTTGACCCTCAACCCTACTGTACCTAATAACCTTGCTCTTATTCACATTTACTCTTAACTTTCTTCTTTCACACACTTTACCAAACTCAGTCACCAGCTTCTGCAGTTTCTCACATGAATCAGCCACCAGCGCTGTATCATCAGCGAACAACAACTGACTCACTTTCCAAGCTCTCTCATCCACAACAGACTGCATACTTGCCCCGCTTTGCAAAATTCTTGCATTCACTTCCCTAACAACCCCATCCATAATCATATTAAACCATGGAGACATCACGCACCCCTGCCGCAAACCTACATTCACTGAAAACCAATCACTTTCCTCTCTTCCTACACGTACACATGCCTTACATCCTCGATGAAAGCTTTTCCCTGCTTCTAACAACTTGCCTCCCACACCATATATTCTTAATACCTTCCACAGAGCATCTCTATCAACTCTCTCATATGCCTTCTCCAGATCCATAAATGCTACATACAAATCCATTTGCTTTTCTAAGTACATCTCACATACATTCTTCAAAGCAAACACCGGATCCACACATTATCTACTACTTCTGAAACCACACTGCTCTTCCCCAATCTGATGCTCTGTACATGCCTTCACCCTCTCAATCAATACCCTCCCATATAATTTACCAGGAATACTCAACAAACTTATACCTCTGTAATTTGAGCACTCACTCTTATCCCCTTTGCCTTTGTACAATGGCACTATGCACGCATTACGCCAATACTCAGGCACCTCACAATGAATCATATATACATTGAATAACCTTACCAACCAGTCAACAATACAGTCACCCCCATTTTATATAGATTCCACTGCAATACCATCCAAACCTGCTGCCTTGCCGGCTTTCATCTTCCGCAAAGCTTTTACTACCTCTTCTATGTTTACCAAATCATTTTCCCTAACCCTCTCACTTTGCATACCACCTCGACCAAAACACCCTATATCTGCCACTCTATCATCAAACACATCCAGCAAACCTACAAAATACTCATTCCATCTCCTTCTCACATCACTATTACTTGTTATCACCTCCCCATTAGCCCCCTTCACTGAAGTTCCCATTTGCTCCCTTGTCTTACGCACTTTATTTACCTCCTTCCAAAACATCTTTTTATTCTCCCTAAAATTTAATGATACTCTCTCACCCCAACTCTCATTTCCTTCTTTTTCACCTCTTGCACCTTTCTCTTGACTTCCTGTCTCTTCCTTTTATACATCTCCCACTCATTTGCATTTTTTCCCTGCAAAAAATCGTCCAAATGCCTCTCTCTTCTCTTTCACCTATAATCTTACTTCTTCATCCCAACACTCAATACCCTTTCTAATCAACCCACCTCCCACGCTTCTCATGCCACAGGCATCTTTTGCGCAAGCCATCACTCCTTCTCTAAATACATCCCATTCCTCACCCACTCCCCCTACCTCCTTTTGTTCTCACATTTTTCCATTCTGTGCTCACTCTCTCCTGGCACTTCCTCACACAAGTCTCCTTCAAAAGATCACTTACCCTCACCACTCTCTTCACCCCAACATTCTTTCTTCTTTTCTGAAAACCTCTACAAATCTTCACCTTCGCCTCCACAAGATAATGATCAGACATCCCTCTACCTGCACCTCTCATCACATTGACATCTAAAAGTCTCTCTTTCGCGCGCCTATCAATTAACACGTAATCCAATAACGCTCTCTGGCTATCTCTAGCTGTCATGTAATAACGCACCGAAGCCACAGCTCCCTTTCCACATCCAGACCCACAGAACATTCTGTGGTTTACCCCAGACGCTTCACATGCCCTGGTTCAATCCATTGACAGCACGTCAACCCCGGTATAACACATCGTTCCAATTCACTCTATTCCTTGCACGCCTTTCACCCTCCTGTATGTTCGGGCCCCGATCAGTCAAAATCTTTTTCACTCCATATTTCCACCTCCAATTTGGTCTACAACTTCTCCTCCTTCCCTCCACCTCTGACACGTATATTCTCTTTGTCAATTTTTTCTCACTCATTCTCTCCATGTGACCAAACCATTTCAAAACACCCTCTTCTGCTCTATCAACCACACTCTTTTTATTCTCACACATCTCTCTTACCCTTACATTACTTACTCGATCAAACCACCTCACACCACATATTGTCCTCAAACATCTCATTTCCAGCACATCCACCCTCCTGCGCACAACTCTGTCCATAGCCAACGCCTCGCAACCATACAACATTGCTGGAACAACTATTCCTTCAAAAATACCCATTTTTGCTTTCCGAGATAATGTTCTTGACTTCCAAACATTCTTCATGGCTCCCAGAATTTTCGCCACCTCCCCCACCCTATGATTCACTTCCGCTTCCATTGTTCCATCCGCTGCCAGATCCACTCCTAGATATCTAAAACACTTTACTTCCTCCAGTTTTTCTCCGTATATATATATATATATATATATATATATATATATATATATATATATATATATATATATATATATATATATATATATATATATATATATATATATATTATTTATTCATTTATTTATTTTACTTTGTCGCTGTCTCCCGCGTTTGCGAGGTAGCGCAAGGAAACAGACGGAAGAAATATATATATATATATATATATATATATATATATATATATATATATATATATATATATATATATATATATATATTAACTTATCATTAACTTATCATTTTACAAATCTTATCAACAATAAAGTTATCTAATTTGTATAGACCATCACCAAAATTAAGATTATAATTCTTTGTGTATCTAATAATGGAAGATTCAATGATATTTCTCTTATTAATAGAGTTAGAGTTAGTTACTCCAGTCAGTACAATGATCATAGTTTTTAACATGATTAAACAAGGCATTTGATTCTTGTCCCGTTCTTATACTATATTTATGTTGCTTAAGTCTAACAGAAAGATCCTTACCAATCTGACCAACATGAAATTTATCACACTTTCCACAAGGCACTTTATAGATGTAACCAAGAGAATTTTCTGGTGAATTCCTGATTAAGATATTCTTTACAGTATTATTGTTGCTAAAGGCAACATTTACATTAAAGGATTTAAGCAACATGGGAAGCAAAGTGAAATTATTATCAAAAGGGAGAACTAAAAGATTCTTGATGTCAATGGGAGGTTTGGGCTCAACTCTATAAAATGATTTCTTTGCTAACTTAAGGGATTTATCAATGAAAGATCTAGGATATTTTAACTTAGATCCAATAGAATATATCTTCTCAAACTCATCATCAATAAACTCTGGACTGCAAATACGTAATGCCCTAAGGAACATAGATTAAAATGATGATAATTTAACTCTGTCATGTTGAGATGTGTAATAATGAATATATGAGCATACATTGGTGGGTTTTCTGTATATGATAAACTTAAACTTGTTTCCTTGTATATGGATCATGCAATCTAAAAATGGTAACATACCATTATTTTCATTTTCTACAGTAAATTTGATGGAAGGTACTAAATTGTTAAGTAAGGTGAGAAATATTTGTAAATTTTCATTTGTTGGCCAAACACAAAGAACATCATATACATACCTAAACCAAATTGCATTAGAAGGTAAGATATCCTTTATTAATTTTACGTGGAGCTATTGCAGGACCTTGTCCTCTCTCATCAGTGGAACTGGATTTGGAACATGAGCTGTGTCTTCTATACAGATGCAGTGAACCCATTTCAGATTTTTGCCATGCCTTCGTTGTCGTGCACCAGGCCACAGTTTTCAGTTGTTAATGGATCTGATGATAATGACATTCTTGTTTCTGACATGTCACTAAAACTCAGTAAGGTTTCTTTTGCTTTTTTCTGGCAATGTACATTTGCTTAGTAGTACAAGTCTGTTAATCTCATTACGCAATTTTACACAACGTACTCTATAATGCGTGTTGTTGGCCTCTTTCAGTCTCTTATGACGTACTTCCTTAGACATTGGGAACTTCGTATACCACGGCTCCACCACCTTAGCTTCGTTTTAGAAACAGACGATCTATTATGTATTGTCACAGTATGTTCCCTCTACTGCTCTGAAAGTTTTACTGATGTTTCTTTCTTTCCTCGTACAATAAATCTGTAACATTTTCTACCTTCTTTTCTCATTTCTTCCTCCTTTAACGCCTCCACCTTTGAGAATCTGTCCTACAAACAAAAGAAA